>NC_134484.1:80723031-80970531 GCF_040206685.1 Ascaphus truei
TCTCACCCTCCCTCCCTCCCTGTCTCACCCTCCCTCCGTCCCTGCCTCCCTGTCTCACCCTCCCTCCCTCCCTGTCTCACCCTCCTTCCCTCCCTGTCCCACCCTCCCTCCCTCCCTGTCTCACCCTCCCTCCCTCCCTCCCTGTCTCACCCTCCCTCCCTCCCTGTCTCACCCTCCCTCCCTTCCTGTCTCACCCTCCCTCCCTGTCTCACCCTCCCTCCCTCCCTGTCTCACCCTCCCTCCCTCCCTGTCTCACCCTCCCTCCCTCCCTGTCTCACCCTTCCTCCCTGTCTAATCCTCCCTCCCTCTCTGTCTCTCCCTCCGTCCCTGTCTCACCCTCCCTCCCTGTCTCACCCTCCCTGTCTCACCCTCCCTGTCTCTCCCTCCCTGTCTCACCCTCCCTGTCTCACCCTCCCTGTCTCTCCCTCCCTGTCTCTCCCTCCCTGTCTCTCCCTCCCTGTCTCCCTCCCTCCCTGTCTCCCTCCCTCGCCCTCCCTCCCTCCCTCCCTCGCCCTCCCGCCCTGTCTGTCTCCCTCCCTCGCCCTCCCTCCCTCTCGCTCCCTCCCTCTCCCTCCCTGTCTCCCTCCCTCGCCCTCCCTTCCTGTCTGTCTCCCTCCCTCCCTCGCCCTCCCTTCCTCGCCCTCCCTCCCTGTCTGTCTGTCTTCCTCGCCCTCCCTTCCTGTCTGCCTCCCTCGCCCTTCCTTCCTGTCTGTCTCCCTCCCTCGCCCTCCCTTCCTGTCTGTCTCCCTGTCTCCCTCCCTCCCTCGCCCTCCCTTCCTGTCTTCCTCCCTCGCTCTCCCTCCCTGTCTCCCTCCATCCCTGTCTCCCTCCCTCACCCTCCCTCCCTGTCTCCCTCACCCTCTGTCTTATCTTAACTGCTGTATACCTACACCGAAGTAACCTACTCTGCTTTCTTCCAGATCTGACTCAAATTTCACGCGGGAGACATCGGAAGACAGGTAAGGAACACCTCCCCTCCAGTATAGTACCTTGAGGAACTGCGAATCAGGTAAGATCCCAGGCGGGATTGCTTCTTTTAGAAATTGTGAAGATGGGGCATCCAGACACTGGTTAATGGGTTCAGAATCATTCACATCTGGGGGTTTTTTTGTTCGATTATTGAGGTGTACACACACACACACACACACTCTCTCTAATGGTAGTAAAGTATAAGTGTACTACAATAAATAAACTGTTATATATATTTACAAAAAAAAAATGTGTCCCGGTTTTTCATTTTCAAAATCTGGTCACCCTACCTATAATGCACAGATCAGTACTGTATGTGCATGTATGAAATGTTTCAAGTGCATATCCCATAAGGTTATGATTTACTTTTCATACAGCAATGTATCATGCAAAGAACACTTTGCCTTCAGATAATGTATGTTTATAAAGCACAATGGAAGGTCACCTGATTTGTCAGTAGAATCATCAAATACCACCCTACAAGTGGTTCCATCGTTGACAATAGTTAATGATGTTGATGGGTGGTAGGTGGATTTCCAGGGTCGCAAAGTACCATCATGTTTTATATACCTAGTGTGGAGTTCAATAGGGGACTGATGGTCTCCTCTTGCAGATGGAAAAAAATCAGTCCACTGATCTGGCCCTAAAAATAAAAAAGCATCATAATACCCAATATCGGTGTAATCATTTGCAATTAACATAACAGGCCTGCCTATCACAAGGATGTAAGTAAGGAATAGGATATCACTTAAATAAAAGGTATACAAGTATTTTTGCTTGGTAACAAATGTTATAATATCCACACATCTCTCCCAAACTATCACACTATCACAATGCAAACTAATATTATAAATAATCAATAATATGTCTAATAAACTGGAGAAAAAAAAACTTTTTGGAACCAAATTGTTCCTGCCCAATGTATTAAAGTGTACAGAGCTTTGAAGCCTCACATACTTCTTTTTCACATGTAGTATACACTGTATATGTATTATGACACCTGTGACACATAAGACTGAGACTCTGTGTTTTTGAAACCCTGTACATGTTATTACATCAATGAGATTTTTTTTCTTTTTACCAGTAAAAGTTATCATAACTTAAGAGAAATATAAAAAGTTAAAAAAAATAATTCTATTAAAATTACTTTTATTATTGGAGTTATCATAAATTATAATTGCTACCAAACCCTGTGATGTGAAAATGAGTAGTGACATAAAAGTTGAAAACGTTATTTCCAGCAATTCCAATTATCTTTAATAAAAGGGCATGTAAAGTTCTTAAAGGAATTTAATAACATTAATATGAAAAGCCCAATTCAAGGGAAGCCTGGTCTAAATAAACATTCACCTAGCATGTGATAAAATGCAAGTCAAACAAGGGGTTGTCCTAGATAAGGCATTCACTACAAAATTATTAACACGCTTATTCCGGGTGTTATGGGCAATTGTGAATTTGCTAATTACTGTATACTGAGATAAGTGGCAAACATATTCATGACGCTGATCAAAATGAAATCTAAAATGATATGATTGATAGCGTTGTTTTATCCTACATGGTAATTTCAAACTCCGGAAGAGAGTCTTGAATGCATTACAATTCCGCTTCTTAAGAAGCAGCACACACCAATCTCTTCTCCTATACTACTATAGGTGTTTTTTATGGCAAGCATGAGCAATGGGATAGGTTTGTGCTCAAGGTCCTTACTCTATAGCAGTGATTCTGGGGTTCTGTGAAGCAGTCTCAGGGGTTCCGCCTACGGACCATGGACTCTCAATTACACGCCCGCTCGCTCTCAGGACTGCAGGGTCGGAGCACGCTCTAGCAGTGTGACCCGGCACTTCTGGTGCCTGCTGCTAGCTAGAGCGAGCGCGTGCAGTCCTGCCTGCTCTGCTGTTCTGCTGCCTGCCGCCACCTCCTCCACCGGCAACCGCAGGATTCCAACCTCTCCTCCCGCCTGAGTTAGTCATTTGGGGGGGGGGGAGATGATGTGAGATCCATGGTGGCAGAGGGTGATGTGAAATGCAGAAGGGATGGGTGATGTGAGATACAGAGGGAGGGTGATGTGAGATTATGCAGGGGGGGAGGGTGATGTGAGATGCAGGGGGGGAGAGTGATGTGAGATGTTGGGGGTGATGTGAGATGGAGGGGGAGGGGGAGTGAGGAAAAGAGGGAGTAAGAGTGAGACGCAGGGGATAAATAAGTGCAAAGCGGAAGGGACAGAGTGAGTGAGATGGAGGGGAGAGAAATACATGGGTCGAGGGTGGGAAATAGAGGGGGCTTGTGAGGTGTGAATTTTGTGATTTACCCCTGTCGAACTTAATATGTGTCAGCCAGATAGGGGTTCCCCAAGATTTTTCGAAATGCTTCAAGGGTTCCTTCAAACAAAAAAGGTTGGGAATCACTGCTCTATAGTTACGTGTGTAACACAAGTCAGTGTTCATAATCCAGTCTTGGCTTTTGAAAGGTTGTAATAAAGCAGGCTAAAGTGTTAAGGGCATTCCACACAGAGAATAAAATAGAAGTAATACCCTTGTTGAGATTAGGTTCATGTAACTAAACGTACACACAAACATTTTCATTTAAATGTCCCCATTAATCAGACAAAAAAAGTATTTAATAATGGGATACATTATATAATAAATTGGAAAAATGTATTTAGACAAACAGTTTGTATGTATAAAAATTACCTTAAATGTGCATAACATATTCCATTGTACAATGATGTATTATTTTCTCTCAACATTTAAATTTATGGTACAATCTACAGTACTAAAATCCCAATGTCTTATCATCTATAACAAATCTATATACTCACCATTGTGGCTGGCATATCCCCAATCATGTCTCCGGGACATCCTTATAACTTTTGATGTTCTTACTTGATCTTTGTCACCTCTTCTTGCAGGATGGGAATCTCACACTATCTGTGTATAAACTCCTTCGCCTGGGTTTTATAGACTCCTATTAAATTGCTACCCCTATCAAACTGAGATTGTTTTGTATCCTGCCTTCTCTGGGGTTTAGAATGAGGTACATAACACAGATTAACATGCTCATTTCTCCTTTGGGACACTGATCTAAATGTTGTTATCATGCAGAAATAATACTAATCCGATCACAAGCAGATGACAAGAGCCAACAATAAACAGGCACGAAACACTGTAGTACTGACAGTAATTGAATCTTCTCAGATGGTGCGATGATGTAAGTCACCCTAGCACTTAATATTGTAAATGCTTGTCGCATGTGGGATTATAGATTCAGCATAAAGTATCATTACAAGAAGTTAAATGCTGAAATAGAAATGAATGCTTCAGTTACAATGTATGTAGTTTAATCTTCCCCAAAATTTAATTTTGTGACAATTTGTTTAATAGAAGAGATTGGAACATATTGTGAAGCACTAATATGTGTTTACATAAATAATAGAAATTCTAATAAAATACTTTATTTGACATAAACACCACTACTGAATGAAGCACCCATACTACTGTACTTATATACAGTAATGTAGGCGATATTGATGTAGAAACATCATTTTTACTAGTACAACCGTATCTAAATACTAATTTAAAATTCAGCAATGCGAATTGCATCTTTTTAATAGCTACTGCATTCTCTCCTTATTTTGTCACTAACTCCCATGTTTCCCTTACACAACCATATGTATTATATATTCCATGCATTTAAATATTAGCTTAAAAAATAAGCATTCAGGTTTACAGGTATAGCTATTTCTGAAAGAAGGATTGTGAAATATTAATTAGACATTATAGTGACAGTGCTACAGTACATACAGTAGCTGAGTGTTTTCAATTAATTGCAACTTCAGTTCGTACGAGTATATTTTTTACTCAGATATTTTGATACATACCACAATCTTGTATTTTGGGCTCTGCAGATTAAAATATGAATGGAAATAGTACGTGCAAGCATTTCCTAAATTTAAACATCATTTATTAGTCTATGTTCAAGGTCTCAGTAATGTAATGTTGCTGTTTACAAATTGGATATATGTTAAGCTACAGCATGGATTCCATTGGGCTTCTAAATGATCCAGGTTTTGCACCCAGGAGTTGTTCAGTGAGGTAATGTCCCAGACTTGTTGGCACCTCTGCATTTTACAGGGATGATTTCTACAAACAAGCACATTTCTATGTTTGGTGACATAAACCAGCTGGTATTATCTTAACTAGGAACAAACTTATCAGATCATTGATTTAGTTAAGTGTAGCTTTGCGATGGGATTCGAATGATTAAAGTTCTATTGCCAAACTGGTACTTTACCAGGCATACCTGCATCATGTGGATTTCATGTAATTCCTCTAAAATACACCATTCTAGTTTTGAGAGCAGCTGTTTAATGGTCTGCTTTGAAAGGGTTTTGCAGGACAACCCATGTGCTAATATAAATGTCAGATTTTAACAGATGAAGGCAGGGGATCAGGAGTGCACTGACATCCAGGAGTATATAAAGAGAAAAGACATACACATGTAGCACTGTCCCCGCTCCCCCCCACCCCCTCCCCCAACACTCTGGGAGATTACACAGCCTATGCTATCTATATGTGGTGCAATACCTGTTTGGAGCAGGAGAGCTGAGCTGAGCTGATTTGCAGTAGTGTGGAAATCAGGACAGACTTAGCTTCTTTCTCTGGTTCTTTCTCTTTGGCGTTCAGCGCCTCCAGCCGTAGTGGGTTCCAAGGTGTCCAGAAATCAGCCCCCACTACTGCACTCTTTCCCCCTCAGCCCAAGGACTGCCACTCAGACTGGGGTATATTAGCACAGGATCTTTATTGGGTAGCACTCACTGCAGTTCTTCCTCACAGCAGTGCATGGTCTCAGAGATTCCATTCCTCTGGATGGTGTAGGCCCTGATCTTCCAGGCCTCTGTGGCTGAGCCTGATGCTCCCCCAGCTCAGAGGCTGGGGATGAGCACGCTCATCCTGTCATAGGAGAGACTGATTGCTCTTTCTTCCTCTCTTCACTGGAGCAGGAAGCAGACTGAATACGTTTTGGCTCTACCTCTCCCTCAGGAAGCAGTGGCGGGCTCATGGACTGTACCTATCCCTGATAGTCTGCCCACAGGCCATGAGTCATCACCGCACTCCTGTCCATCAAAGTAGGAACACAAGGGAGGGTCAAGAGCTCACACCTGCCTGCAGCTAAGAGGACTTACATAACAGGGATAACAGGGGGAAAGAAAGATATAATGTGACGTACCCTGTTACACTGTGCCCTGGGTGAAATTCCGAACCCCCTCGCTTTGGGCCTAATTTGGTACACCATCTGTCAGTCTGGAACCTGTAAAATAACAATACAGGTTACACAACACCATAATACAGTCACAATCCCCAGAGACCAAAATCATCCACTGACTACAGCGATGATAATTAGTACTACTCTTCCAACGTAAAAAGTATGGAGAATTACTTATCTGATAGAGTGTTGAACTAGTTATAATACCGAGGATTCGGCTTCATAACAGGCCATTCCTCAAAATCCTCCACCCAAACAGAGTATACCTTAGAGGCACCTGCTTGTTGGTGAACTTCCACGCTGTCCATATATATATGTCCCTATGAGCCATTCCCTCATGATGGAACAAATATTGGATTCAGTTATGAATTCCACATAACTGGTCCTGGCTTGAAGATAATTAGTGACCGCTAATTTTAGCCACTTATGACGGTGATTCTCTAACTCCTGCATTATCGGCTCTGGGCCATAGGGGAAGTTATAACCGTGGGACTGCCGGTACCTATTTCTTATGGCTCTATCAGCACTGCTTAATATCAGAACCTTCCAACCAGCTCCCTGGTCGGGTACTACCAGAATCCTGGATCATTAGGGTTCACCTTTTGGTACAAGATAGAGGGGCCCTTAGGTATGCTTACATCCATATTAATTTCTCCTTCTCTCTTACTGAGAGCCTCCGCTGACTCTTCTGGAGAAAAGGCACCTTCTTCCCACTAATGGTCAACAACTGTGCCACTAAACAGCACAAACTGATGTACTTAATTTCAGGGGCATAACCCTGAAACATGGGGTCCCACCATTTGCGGATTTCCTGAGACAATGACCCAGATCCTACACTAGCAGGTCTGGCACAGACAGGTACAATTGCACTGGAGGAAGTAGAGGGTGAGGATGACACAGATACAATCCTAAACTAATGGTACGATCCTCATCTCCCAGGTCTCTTAACACAGCTAGACACTGGAATCTCTTCTCAGACTCCTCAGAGTTCCCACCCCCACATCACCAATTCCCCATATTTGTATCAGGGAATGTGGTTAGTACAAATGGTGTAACAGCAGGGTCTATGTACTTCACCCTCTGGGAACTACTGGTTGAGAATGGAGCAGTGACAGGGGCAGAATGGGCCTGGGCAAAGTCCACAATGTCCTGCACAGGGGTAGCATGAGATTGAACATTAACTGCTAGGGCCTGTGGCTGGGGCTTTAGCAAGTCCATAATCTGTCCAGTGGAAAGGGGCTTCCCTTTGCCTTTGATCGGTGACATCAGCAGGGGTTCAGCGGCATGAAGACCCCTTCCCATACCTGCAGGGGACGATGTCGGAATAGGGATCCCATGATCCTTTCCTGTGCCATGCTTCACATGGCAGGCAGAATTTTTGAGGACGTAGGTCCACACTCACCGCAGCTAACATCAGCTGTGGTGCGACCGGCTCCACAGACGCCATCTTGGTGACGTCATCGGCCATGGACATTCTCGTGAGATCACCAGGCAGGCACAAGTCCGGCGGCGGCGATGACATCACATCTGGTGAAACCGGAAGTTTGTCACCCTGCGGTGCTCCAGACAGGGCCACACCCGGCGCCTCATCCAGGCAGGCCACAACTGGATCTGCAACAAAGTAGGAACGAGGAGGCTCATCGATCAACAGGTAGGGGACGTCCCTCAGTTCCTCTGCAGGCAGTTCTCGAGCAGCACCGGCATCATCTGGAGTCGCAGAGCTTCTTGGCTGTTCCAGAACCTCCGCAGCCTCGGGGATGAAGGCGATCAGGCTGAACTTCTCTCCGCATGGCAGGAGGCTGTGGACTCTTCTCCACAGGTCCCGCCTGGTAGAGATCCTCTTCCTCATCTAGGGGGGACACCTCTGCCAGGATGCGATGCCGGGGCAAGCCAGTTGCCCGGGCGACCATGCGTATGGAGCTACCTTGCTCCGCAGTCACCTGGGGCCCGACACCCCTGGGGCAGTCAACTCGGCGTTGACAGGTACTGATCCCAAGCCTGGGACTGTCGGTACCATCATCATGGACTGGACCGGCCGTTGCAGGGCCCATGGGCCCACAGTAGGGTCAGCAGCAGTAGATAAGGTAGTAGGTGACACCGGACCACTTGGGCATCCGGCCACATTGATAAGGGCGCACGGGCCCACAGCTTCCATGGCATCAGGGAAGATGAAGGAGATGTACTGTACCAGTCAGGATAATGGCTCGTGAAGGAGACACACAAACCTCTGAGGGCACTGGGCTTGCAGGCCGCAAATAGAAGGTGCCACAGTGCAGGCACCGCGTGTCGAGGCCGACAGGGCCACCAGCAAGTGACAGTGCAGGCAAAGGCATTGCAGATGGACTTGGCCCCCGATCCTCACCATCAGGTAGCCACCTGGGAGAGTAATTGGAGACTTCCAACTCTGACAATTCGCTAGCAGCAGCCATTTTGAGGTAACTTGGTAGAGATACTGAAGAGTATTCCTTTCTCTTGCTAGGCTCAGTGGTGAATGAGCTTGTGGAGCTGTGTAGCAAACTCCTCCCAGCAGGGACATCAGTTCCGATTGGTTGTGACACACATAGCTCCTCCCCTGGGTGAATCTCATAGGTGGGGCTGTTAACTTTAGGATGACATGACTCAGCTTGAGCCAGTCACTTTGTTGGGCGGTGCCAGCGTTTGGCACTGAAAGGATGCAACTATTTGCGGACCTTTAAGCAAATTGACTTCTGCAACCCATGCTGTTCCCATGTTCTTGGTGGGAGTGCCATTTTGTGACTCATTCACGGGCCACCACGCAGTGGGCGCCATCTTGAGACCCTGTTTACATGTAACTTTTCCTGAGGCTGCAGATAGTCTGACAGCACTATCCCTCAGCTAGACAAAACTCCATTTATACACTGCAGACAATTACAGCACAGTGAAAATACCTTGTGGCTCTATAGTCTGGTTACTGGCTAGAAGTACTCTGGGTTCCCCCCCATACAATACTCTTACGTCGCCCCTTTTGGCTGCCAGCATCTTGGATCCTATCCTGGGGTCCCTCTCAACAGCTTTAAACAGGCCACCCCTTAGGCATCTCGACTACCCGCCTCATGGCAACTTACACAGCAATAGCCATATGTCTCCAGACCTTTCACCCAGTAGGGACATCTAGGTCATCTTTGCGAGGTAACTCTCCCCCTGACTACCCCTAGATTCCCTCCATCCTGGTACTTACACTGAGTCTCACTTCTCTGAGAGTTCGCCCTGTATGGCATCTGCTCTGGTAAACACTAAAAGCCTGTCCTGCATCTCAGCAGCACCTCCAAATGTAACGCACTTTCCCCCACCCCCTGGGAGATGTGAGGTTACTGTGTGTGTGGTGCAATGCAATACCTGTGGCTGACAGGAAACCTGAGCCTCCACTACTGGGAACCTGGGGTGTACCTGAACTGGTGCTCGGTAGCGCCTCCACCTATACGGGATTCTACTGTGTGGAATTACCCCATTACAGGAACCCCATGCAATAAAACACACGTGTATAGATATAGCCGTTTTACTACAGTCCAATAATACTAACTCTCCAAAACATACAATCCTCACAGGGCTGTACCCCTTCACCGTGTCCCCCTTTGCACCGTGTCTCCCTTTGCACCGTGTCCTCACCATTGACGAGTGTACCTTCCCAAGTACTAGGGTGCCTCTAAGCACACAACACCCTGGTGTCCATGGAGTCATTCACCCTCCCATGTGTGTGACAGCGCTGCCCCTCCAGCCAGTGTAAAGTTGGTGAACTTGGTGAAATGGATACCTGCCGGGTGTGTCCACACCCGGTCGCTCAGATGATACCGATGATACAGATGGGGTCCACGGACCCATTGACGAACCGCGACGCCTCTACAGTGGGTGAGTCCCGCTTGGATTGTACCAACTTTAAGAGTCTCTGTGACAGCAGGTGTCTGGTCCCAGACCACCTGAGAACAGGGTACTGCCGTGTCCTGTCTGTGTCCCTCACACTGGTACAACAGGGGCAGTGTCCCTATCTATGGGCCTGTCCCTGTAGCAACCACAAACTGAGGGGAGTTGGGCCTAGCTGGGGCCTAACAGTGGGTATCTGGCCTAGTGCAGGAGCCACAGACACCTGCACACACAACCTACCCCTTCCTTGTCCCAGCTCCGACTAACGGGGCAGCAAAACGCACAAAACATATCTTTCTGGTGAGCAGGGGACTGCTGCAGCCTATTGGCTGTTTGCACCCACGTTATCGCAGCCACTAAGGCGTCTGGGGGTTGTAGTGCCTGGTGGAGCCTATTCTAACTAATGAACGCTGCTCTACCTTTACTGCGCATGTGCGGCATCTTGCGCATGTGCGGCCAATCACAACATTGGGGCGCCCTGTAAAAGGAGCTGTTGGATCCTCCAGCGATGCACTCGCCTGCGCAACCTTCCCATCGGCGCCAGAACCTGCCCCCTGCCTCTGCTGCCTAGCGCACCCGCTCCAGGAGGTAGGGGGCTACGGGTGACCAGAGGGGACCCAGATTACACACATATAGTGCAACAGATTTTTTGATTAATGTAATATGAATAAGCGATTTACAATCTCACTTACATTTCCATGAGTAATTAAAGAGAAGAGATAAACTGCTAGCCTATATGTATCAAATGTCCTATAGATGGATGGTACGTGCATGGGAGGTAATACATATATACAGCAGAGAGAACTCAAAAAGAGAATTGAGTACAAAGCACCCCACTAGTATGCACTCATTACCAGATAATAATAGGATACTCCTAATAGCCAATAAAGGAGGTACAGAAACCCACCAGGGTACTGAGTGCGACGAAAAAACAAAAAAGGTTCAATACATCAATCTTATTACACTTAATATTTAAAAAATTTTGTTAAAGTCCCCAAGAAGGAGCGGTGCAGAGGAGAGAGGGGATGGGCTTACTGAATTACTACAGTGGTATCTTGTAGTCAGAGAAATCCCTCTCTTCCCCTGCGGACACTATAGCTCTGCGGTATCAAACTATCTATTATTCATTATTAAGTAGTCAAAAGGCTTAATTGCAAAATGATAGTAATGATAGTGATATTGATTTCAAAGTTCGCCCCCAAAAAACAGGGTGTTTAAACCCTTTCAGAGACGAAATTATCTCAAGTCTCCCCTTTCCATTACCCCAAAGATCTGCCCCTTTTTTAGGGGAAACAGGCCCTACTGGCCCTTCCTCAAGAGGAAAACAAGGAGGGGGAAGGGTGGACTATATTCGAGACAGGGAAAAATGGGCATATAAGGAACAACACCATGTGAGGGGCAGATACAGGAAAAGCAGGCGATACAAATAATCAATCTTTCCTCCAAAACTGTCAATATTGATCATGTAAGTTTGCTCTCCAAAGGCCTTTCTTTTTGCCCTACAAATCAAATTGATATCTTCGACACAGTAAAAGATCTTAACCTGTTTTGCCGTTAGTTGAACTTGCACAAATTCATCAAGAAACGCAGAATTTGGCAAAACAGGAATACACCATTAGAGAATTTGAACACGCAAGACTGTGAAAATATTGAACTTCTAGAGAGTTTAATTGAAGAAAATATTAGACCAAGGGGTGAATGACCATTCACTGCGCTAAAGAACAAATCTTCGTTTGTACCACCACCTGAAACTAGCGCAAATGTAGATGTATTTTGTCAGCTTGTTACCAAAGATCTCATGACATTGAAGGTAAATAAGGGAAAACAAAATCTCACCTTCAAAGAACGTTTGGCTCTTAAAGATTTAGAGAATGACTCCACAATTATTCTGAAACCATCAGACAAGGGAGGGAATGTTGTGATACTTAACCAATGTGACTACATAACAGAATGTAAGCGCATCTTGTCAGACAGTAAATGCTACAAAATATTGAAAATGAATCCCACAATAGCATTTATGAAAGAATTAACAACTATTCTAACAGAGGGTTTACAAAACAAACTGATTTCAAAAAATGAATATGATTATATGTTGGTTAAGAAACCCCAAACAGCTACCTTTTATTATCTTCCTAAGATACACAAAGGGAAGTTTCCCCCACCCGGTAGGACAATAGTCTCTGGGATTGACAACATCACTTCACATGTCAGTGTATATTTGGACAGTTTTCTATGCCCAAACGTCACTAGCCTCCCATCGCACATCAAAGATACCAAAGATGTACTCCTTAAATTGGAGAATATCATACTAGAGAGTTATACCCTACTGGTAGGGCTAGATGTAGAGGCCCTCTACTAAAGTATACCACATGAGTATGGGGTCCAGGCTGTGGCTCACTTTATAAGAGCAAGAGGGGAAGACACTAAACAACATAATATTTTGGTCTTAGATCTCCTTCAATATACTCTGACCCACAACTTTTTCCTTTTTGAACATCAACTCTACCAGCAGGTACAGGGTACGGCGATGGGGACAACTTGCGCCCCGACATATGCCAACCTGTACCTGGGATGGTGGGAAGAGGTGACTGTTTTTGTGGAAGACCACGAAAGGTTCACAATACATGTGGAGTTGTGGGTCAGGTATATAGACAATATCTTGTTAATATGGAGCGGGACGGAGGAATTGCTGAAGGAATTTATCAACTGTCTTAATAAAAACCAACGAAACCTCAAATTAACGTTCCAAATGAGTAAAACACAACTTGACTTTTTAGATATCACTATATCAAAGACCAACACAGGTAGTTTGGAAACAAGTATCTATAGGAAGCCGACCTCCACGAATACACTCTTAATGGCAACAAGTCACTATCCAAGACACATCACGGAAAATATTCCGATAGGACAATTTTTACGTTTAAGAAGAAATTGTTCTTCCCTATTGGAATTTAAACAACAGGCACAAGAAATTACTCTTAGGTTCAAGGAAAGAGGCTATAAAAATAAGATCATTAAGAAAGCCTACTATCGTGCTCTAACATCAGAAAGAACTGAACTACTTGCAAACAAAAAAGATGAGACAACGGATAATACAATCAGATTTATTGGCAAGTTTAGCAGTCAATGGCAAGAACTTAGACAGATTTTACAGCAACATTGGCATGTCTTGCTGGAAGACCAGGATCTGTGCAAAATTCTCCCGATCAACCCTAGTGTATGCTGGAAACGTAGCGGAAATATCAAGGATCGACTGGTACACAGTCATTTCCAGTCAAAACCAAACAAAATCTGGTTGGGAGAAAAATCAATTAGTTACTTCAAATGCATGAGATGCAAAGCATGCCCTTTCATGAGGACTACTAAATCCTTTTTGAACCTTTCACAAACACAGACTTACCAAATAAAAGATTTCATCAATTGTCAAACTTGTGGGGTCATTTATCTAATGACCTGTGACTGCGGTAAGAGATATGTAGGCAAAACTCACAGACCCTTCAAGACACGTGTACTTGAACATATTGGAAATGTCAGAAACTCAGTTGACACACCCATAGCAAGACACATTATTGAACACCATCAAGGGAATCCAAGTGTCATGAGCTTTACAGCCATT
Organism: Ascaphus truei; assembly: GCF_040206685.1. Classification (NCBI taxonomy): domain Eukaryota; kingdom Metazoa; phylum Chordata; class Amphibia; order Anura; family Ascaphidae; genus Ascaphus; species Ascaphus truei. The sequence continues at coordinate 80,736,758 of NC_134484.1, forward strand.
GAACATCTACAGCAAAGTCCACGGGGGGGTGACTGGGATAAAATCCTCCTCCAACGGGAGTGTCGTTGGATATTTTTATTGCAGACCCAGTCACCCTTTGGACTCAATGAAGGTTTTATGTACTCGGCATACCTTTAGTGACAATTTAATCCAACTATTAGGGGATACCATCCAATTAATAGGTAATCCTATTTAGACAATATTTTCCTCTCTATACCAAGTATCTTGGATAAATACACATTTTGGGGACCCTGGGTATACAGCTGTTAATACAATTAAGATCCGTATTGACCTTAGGGGCGGATCATGTAAGGTTACACACATTCCTACACAGATATATAACTCAGATATCGAACCATTCTAATTAAAACCAATTTGGTGCTTAAACAAGGTTTTTGGTATCAAAAGGACATCTAAACAAGATACTAATTACATTAAATAAGTGTGGAATCAAAGTAGGGATATTTTAAATTTAAAATGTTTTAAGACATGTCTGTAACACTGTCACCTTAAATATACCCGACCTGACAGGGTTAAAGAACAATACTGAACAATAGGAAGTACTAATTCAGTATAGCCAATAGGAGCACGGTATCCTTTATAAATTCTCATGTCAGGGTATGAGAAGTAGACTCCTCCCCCTGATGAAGTGCGTAAACCACGCGAAACATATGTCGGGCTGATCTGTCGTTGCGAGAGTGACGTCATCTAGGAGCGGCGGCACACGCGGCTGATGAGGATACATACGGCTTGTATACTCCTGTTTACTACTTGGGTTCGCTGAAACCCTTTACTGCGCGGGCATTACTTCCTGCATATGGCTCCTATTTATGAGGCTGCTCTGTATGTGTTACTATTGACATATTCCTAATGTCACGAGCAGATACTTTGCCAAACTGCTGGTTACACACAAGCGGTTGCATACCAGCAGCAGAAGTATCATTTGTAGCGCATTGTTACATAATAGCAGTAATATATTAGCAGTAGCAAGTTTATCTACACTCGGCTAAGGCCCCGCTCCCAGAGTCAGCGCACCCGCACTGCAGACAGGCGGTGCGCTGAGATACACAGACCGCGATATGCGGTCTGTAGGGAGCGGGAGCTGGAGCGGGAGGTGGGCGGGAGTGGGAGGTTTGACAGGGAGGGGGGGCGTGGCATGAGCGGAGGGACCCGCTACTCCCCCCCCCCCTCCCTCCATGGGCTGCAGGAGGGACCCGCTACTCTCCCCCCCCCCTTCCCTCCACGGGCTGCAGGAGGGACCCGCTACTCTCCCCCCCCCCGTCCCTCCCTCCACGGACTCGGGCTGGAGCTGGAGCTGCTGAAGGTAAAGTTTAAACACACACACACGCAGGCACTCATACATACACACATACACACACACACGCAGGCACTCATACATACACACATACACACACACAGGCAGGCACTCATACATACACACATACACACACAGGCAGGCAGGCAGGCACTCACGTACTCATACACACACACACACACACACACACACACAGACAGGCACTCACGCACTCATACACACACACACACACAGACAGAGGCAGGCACTCACGCACTCATACACACACACATACACACACAGACAGGCACGCACGCACTCACACACACAGACAGGCACTCACCTGCTTTCACTCCACACTCCTCCCCGCTCCCCGAAGCCTCTCCTCCTCCCGAAGCCTCCCCTCCCCATTGGCTCACAGCCACACCACGTGACGCATCAACGCTAGGAAACACCATTCTCTTGTGTCTCCTAGCGGCTGACGCGCCACAGCGTGTAGTCAGCTGTGCCGCCAGGGGGGACCGGGACCGGCTCGCGAGGATTCCCCTGCTGGTGGGGAACTCGCGACATAGCCGCCCGCGCCAATGAGCGCAGCGGGACCGAGGCCTTAGGTTTCTGTTTAACCCTGTACTGCCCGGAATCAATTGTATGCGGGCAATTTTACCACAGGCTGTTACAACCTGAGTGATAATTAATGTGCAGGCTAAATGTATGTACCTTCTAAGTCAATTTGATACTACTTACCACTAACTTATGGCTGGTTAAGTTAGATATATGTCAGCAATTCAAGAACTGCATTTGGTTTGGGTTAGCTGTAACCCTATGTTGCCTGAAATAGACCAATAGGCTGTAGCCCATGTACCATAGATAATTGGATGTTAACATCACCTTTTTGCTGACACTGTTGAATTGAGATAATTTCGTCTCTGACAGGGTTTAAACACCCTGTTTTTTTGGGGGCGAACATTGAAATCAATATCACTATCATTACTATCATTTTGCAATTAAGCATTTTGACTACTTAATAATGAATAATAGATAGTTTGATACCGCAGAGCTATAGTGTCCGCAGGGGAAGAGAGGGATTTCTCTGACTACAAGATTCCACTGTAGTAATTCAGTGAGTCCATCCCCTTTCTCCTCTTCACCGCTCCTTCGTGGGGACTTTAACAAAAATTTTAACTATTAAGTGTAATAAGATTGATGTATTAAACCTTTTTTGTTTTTTCGTCGCACTCAGTACCCTGTTGGGTTTCTGTACCTCCTTTATTGGCTATTAGGAGTATCCAATTATTATCTGGTAATGAGTGCATACTAGTGGGGTGCTTTGTACTCAATTCTCTTTTTGAGTTCTCTCTGCTGTATATATTTCCATGAGTAATCAAGGCTTTTTGGTTATCGGGAGTGACTATCTCAGATGCAGGTTTCAGTGGTGTTGTCCGTCAGCATACTGTCATACAGAGAGACAGGGGAAGGAGAATCCCATATGTGGAAAATGGAGGACACAGAGATAGTGCACTATAGCTTTATAACAGAAAAAATAAATATATAAAAGCTTACACTCACAAACATAAAATGGATTCAGGCATTGGGACCACCCAGGGTCAGACAGTGGCAACGAGCAGCACTTCCTCCTTCTCTGATATTCCACTCGTGGCGGCTGTCCACAGTGGAGTTTTGCAGGAAGAGGGAACTTATTGTTTTGGAGAGTGTCACCAGAGTTCACCAAAGCTTGATAGTCCTTCTACTGTATGTCCACCACTGGGTGGACAGTACAAACCATAGAATGACTATCAAGCATGGGGAAAACACTAAAAACATATATAGATGCAACATAAAACAAGATATGTAGCATATATACATACATAACTATTGGCATATTAGAACTAAAGATGGTGAAACAAACATACAAACACATTGCCAAACACATTACAATAACAGTAATATAACACTGGAGGAATTTGTACTACCTTGTTGGCCAAATGTTGTGGATAGTTAGGACTTATTTATTGTAGGAAGTGCTATATCGTGTGTGTGTGTGTGTGTGTGTGTGTGTGTGTGTGTGTGTGTGTGTGTGTGTGTGTGTGTGTGTGTGTGTGTGTGTGTGTGTGTGTGTGTGTGTGTGTGTGTGTGTGTGTGTGTGTGTGTGTGTGTGTGTGTACTATTCTCACTTTTAGCAAGATCAAACAAATGGAAAATGTTTAGCACATAGTAGAAAACGTTTTATTCTCATAGACATACAGGCATACCCCGCATTAACATACGCAATGGGACCGGAGCATGTATGTAAAGCGAAAATGTACTTAAAGTGAAGCACTACCTTTTCCCACTTATCGATGCATGTACTGCACTGCAATCGTCATATACGTGCAATAACTGATGTAAATAACGCATTTGTAACAGTCTCTATAGTCTCCCTGCTTGCGCACAGCTTCGGTACAGGTAGGGAGACGGTATTGCTGTTCAGGACGTGCTGACAGGCGCATGCGTGAGCTGCCATTTGCCTATTGGGCGATATGTACTTACTCGCGAGTGTACTTAAAGTGAATGTACTTAAAGCAGGGTATGCCTGTATATGGCAAAATAGGAATACAGCCCCACTGACAACATGTTAGTGCAAGCAATGGAAAAACATGTGTTGGACACTACTGAATACAGCGGCATTCACAGTGTAGGCACGTCCATCATCCTTTGTTGACTGTTACTTGATGGCAAATATGCTGAGAATGTTGGCTTCACTACTGGAATTCTACTCCACAAATCCTGTGTTGGGAGATGCTTGTCTGATAGGAAATAAGTGTATACAGTATGTGTTTGGTATCTTTGATGCATTTAAAATGTATATGACACAGACAAAACATACACGGTGCTTCCTCCTATCTTCTTCTTTTACCTATTCCTTAAATAATACAGTGCTATTTTGCATTCCAGATAATGTTTCAAATGGTATGTGAACTGAATTCATACCATATGTCTTCAGATACCTTTAAAGTACAGTAATATACACAAGCAGAAAAAAAATGCAACAAAAAAGCAATAATCATATAGAATTAACAATGTCAGTACTAATATATACATGGTGAGTATTATTTTTGTTCCTGATACACACCACAGTTACCATTACAAGACTATAATATATGTAGCCCTGTTTCCTTCTGCATACAGTACGTTACCAATGCTGTCTAACCTGTTGGCTAGCAGGGCCTAAGCCTCCACCACGGAGAGCCTGGAGAAACCCATATGTATATTGATAACCTCTTACCAAGTAAAGCGCCTCCACCTGTGATGGCTCCCAGCAGAGCGGCAGTGGTTCCTCACAGGACAATAATGCAATAATACGCACACAGCATATAAATGAAACAGTGACTTTACTAACAGTAACCATACCCTTGCATGTCATACAGTACGTGTCCCTCTATCTTGGAGACACAATAACCACCGCGTCTCGCAGGATGCATCCCCTCACCGTGTACCCACACCGTGTCCCTGTACGCTCGGGTCACCGCGGAGCCTCCGGTGCTCCAGAGCGCTCCCTGCACATGCTGCAACCTTCCCTTATTCTCCCAGCACAGCGGAGATAAGGGTGAAACTGGGGACCAGTCTACATATAAGTAAAACAAAGATCATCAATTTTTACTCTGGGGACCGAAAAGGCAGGATACGTTCTATGGAATAAATAAATCCACTTTATTCTTTTCCAACAACTTTTGCTAGTGCCCATATTTAGTGAATGTTTCACGCACTTGCACCGCTTCATACAGTATATATGTAACCCCGTGTGTATGCCAAGCTACACTTGAACACTGCCCCCTAGCATGTTTCTCTCCATTGGACATGTAATTGTGACAAGCTAGTAGGAAGGCTGTAAAGGAGGAGGTACTAAGAGGGAGAGGGAGCTTTAAGAGAGGGGCCAGCCAGGACATGAGGCAGATCTGTTTGGAGCTGAGAGAGTAAGGCTCGTGCGAAAGCCTCCTGTGAACCAGGACCTGCATGCGTCCCCCATGGAGACAAGGTGGGCTGATTGTACGGAGAGTCCAGCCGCAGAGAACCAGAGCCCAGAGAGAGAAAGACAGCCGACAGAGGGGATTCCCCAGCGGGTCATTGCAATAGTGGTACCAAAAGACAAACTGTTGCAAAGTACAGGCCTTCAACACACAGTGACAATACACGAGCTCCAACGGTGTACCATACTCTAGATATAGATCTGACTACCCAAAATTGGGAGGCCTATAAAAGTTGACTATAACACACACACGTGCGCAGTGCTTATGTGAACTGTTATGATAAGGTGTATTGTTACTTCTATGCAGTAATCCTATTTCCAAAGATCACGAGGTTACTGTAATCCAGCTGGTAGATATACCATATACATAAATCTGTTATATACATCCAGGTGTTGTGTCCCCTTACTGGCTCCAAGCACATGGGGTAGCTAATGAAGGTATATGGACCTAGGCCACCACCACAGCATCAAGCGTCTAGTCTGAAGTACAATAATATTTGAGGGGTTACATTGAGGCACTGCTGAGATTTTTGTTAGCTGGGGGAACATACACATACGTTTTCCCATTTATAAGGCCGAACACATGTACAATTACAAAGGTCACTAGACAACCCTGCCCTATGACCACTATGGTGGTGGCCATTTTAAGTGAGTGGTGCACACAGGAAGGCCTGGACAGGTCTAATAGGAGCAAACCCCATATGGGGGTGAATTCAAATACCAGGGAAAAGGATGTGTTACTGCACCTGTATTGTGCAGACTGCTAAAGACTGCATATGTATTGTATATGTGTGATAATGACATTGATCCTGCTAAAGGACCAAACAACATCACTGGCCCTAACAATATTGTGAATCCCACTATAGTAGAAAAGGTCTGAGAGTCCCTAGTTAAAGAGGATGCCACATTGGAAGAGTTCCGTAATGAGATGTACTATGAAGTTTCCAATTCCTCCATCGGACAAGCCCCCGATACTTCCCAGGCTCTTATTACCACCATAGGACAGCTAATGGTGAAATCCCTGAACTCTACAGTGGGGAACAATTACTATAGGAGGCTATGATTCTTCTCAGGAGTACCAACACCCTTTAGTGAGGATAATTGTTCAAGTTGGGTAGAACAGGCCACACAGATGGTACAGGAATAGGTGGGCTCCGACAAGAAGGTGAGGATTGTGGAAAGCCTAAAGGGCCTACATTAGCCATAGTGAGTGCGGTCAGAGAAGGAAATGCAGTTAGCACCCTTAGTGACTACCTGAGGGCATTAGAAAATTATTTTGGTGCCACTGTAAGTGGGGGAGAACTGTTTTTTAGATTTCGAGGAATGTATCAGTAGGAATGTGGTAACAATGATGAAGGTAGTGAGGAGTAAGGTATCCCCATTAAGCGGGTGGATTTCACCTAGGTAGATCAGTTGATCTATGGGGCACCCAATAGGGATGTAACGACCCTCTATTTGCAACTCCGAGAATGGAGAGAGTCCCCTCCAAAATTCTTAGAACTACTGCGAGAAATAAGGACGAGGAAGAACAGATGTCGTTCTGCCCAGCCACAGGGTGGACTACTAAAAGTGTAGCAGTAGCTAGTCAGTGGGGATCAGTGTCCAGTGCATAGCACTTGTGCATCCGAGGAAGGACCCACGTGGGCTATGACCCATGATAGGCCAAATGAGGAACAGCCTAGCAATGGAGCCCACAAAAGAAGTGGCGGAATTGATGAGAGGAACGGCGGGAAGAATCCGCATGTAGGGGAGAAAGGAATGGAGAAAGCCATGGAGAAATCCTGATACCAATAACAAAGGGCCATATTTCTGATATAAATGTAGGGAGAAAAGACCTCTATGCCAGTCAGTGCCAGAACAGAGAGAATTTACTGCAGGTAGTGAAGCAATTGATCCGCTCTCGGAAAACGACTTAGGGACCTAGTGAAGGAGCATACTGGGCGACGAGTGCAGAAAGGCTCCATTCAGACGACACCCAAAAGAGATCTTTCTACTTCCCATTTACTCCGGGGACTCTGGGGCCCTCAGCATGAGTGAAAGTGGGAGTCTGGGATGCTCTGTCGATCTCCTCCGTGCAGTGCCTCCATCTGCGAGGGGTCCAAACGTAGCAGGATACACCCCTCACAGGAACCAATAAGAATAGTAAGGAGACACCCACGGGGTATATATCAACTGGTTTACTACACATAGGATACGGCAATCTGTACCACACAGTATAACACACACAATACAAAAACACAGGGTGAGTGTCGCCAAAGTACATAGGGTGCGGAGCACCAATACCCCTGATGTCCTTCCCCCAATGTCAGTCCCAACCCAAAGTGTAGGGAGTGGTGCTATCCCTGCGGACCATTGGCACACTTAGATGTGATACCTTCCCAGGCACTCCAGTACCCGGGTACTGCCGAGTAACACAAGGGATCCGTCTGATCCACCAACGTGCGTGGGGTGAAATCCTGCTGGAGGGTCTCACCATAAGAGTCTCTTAGTTCAGGGATGGTCTGTCCCAGACCACAGGCCGCAAGTCACCGTGCGGCGTCTTGTCATTGGTGCAACACTGATAAGGCTACGGTGAAAATGTCCATATGTGAGGGCCTTTTCCTGTAGCAGCCACAAACTAGCAATGCTCAGGGCCTGCAGGGCAACTCTAGGCCTAGTCCAGGGAAGCATTGATCCATGGACACTACCTGCTCAGTCGCCGTTCTGCTCCCGACTGGCGTGATCCTGCTTTCGCGCCAAACTGTACTCTCCCCTGATCGTGAATACTCCAGCCCTATTGGCTGTGCAGTGCCGCATGTTCGGGCCGCCCGATGGAATCCTGGGATGTGTAGTTCCCCTGTGGAGCATAGTAAAGATTGCCGTCGCAACTACAATGTCTCTGCGCATGCGCACGAACTAAGATGTCCGCCACGCCCTCAGGATCTTCTGCGCATGTGCGAGTTGTCTTCATCAAAGATGGCGGCGCCCTGTTCCTCAATCTGCCCCGGAGCTCCTGAATGCTGGAGTAGCTAATTGACCACCCGCAGCTTCCCCGCAATGCTACCGGCACCTGCGGCAGCCTAGTGCTCCTGCAGCCGTCCCCCTCCCGCAGACCAGGAGGTAAGAAGGGGACCTGGCTACATATGTATGTATGTATATCTTTTTTTATATAGCACCATTAATGTACATAGCGCTTCACAGCAGTAATACACGTGACATAATAATATAAATAACAAATAATACAAATAACACATAATGGGAAGAAGCGCTTCAGACATAAGTGACATTAGGAAAAGGAGTCCCTACCCCAAAGAGCTTATAATCTAATTGGTAAGTAGGAAGAACATACGAAGACAGTAAAAAGGTGTTTTGGTAAGTGCGTCTGCAAGGGGCCAAGGTCAATGTATGAAGTGTATAGTATTATAGTATTAGCCATGGAGCTACCCATATTCTTCGTTAAGGAGGTGGGTTTTAAAATGGGTCTTAAAGGTGGATAGAGAGGGTACTAGTCAGATATTGAATGGACGGGCATTCTAGAGGTGTGGGGCAGTGTGAGAAAGGATTAAGGCGGGAGGAGGCTTTAGATACAAAACAGGTAGAGAGAAGACATCCTTAAGCAGAACTCAAGTGATGGTGTATAGCGAGATATTAGGACTGAGATGTAAGGAGGGGCTGAAGAGTGTATAGCCTTTAAATAGAGGAGGAGAATTGTATGTGATATGGGTTTGATAGGAAACCAATAGAGAGATTTCAGCAGGAGAGATACTGAGACAGATTTAGGAGACAGTAAAGTGATTCTGGCAGCAGCGTTTAGGTTAGATTGTAGGGGAGACAGGTGAGAGGCCGGAAGGCCGGAAAGCAGGAGGTTACAATAGTCGAGACAGGAGAATATGACGGCCTGTGTCAGAGTTATAGCAGTCGAGCAGCAGAGGAAAGGGCGTATCTTTGCAATATGGCAGAGAAAAAAATTACAGGTTTTAGGTACATTTTGAATGTGAGAGGAGAATGTGAGGCAGCGTGCTTCTGATACTGGGATAGTGCTTTCAACAGTAATGTAGAAGGACGTAGTAGGGCCTGGTTTGGGAGGAAATATGAGGAGCTTCATTTTTGACATGTTAGGTTTGAGTCGGTGGAGGGCTATCCAGGATGATATATCAGAGAGACATTCAGAAACTTTGGTCTGTACAGTAGATGTAAGGTCAGGGTTAAAAAGTAAATTTGTGTCATCAGCAGAGGGGATATTTGAAACCAATAGACGTGATAAGGTCACCTGGAGAAATTGTGCAAAGAGGAAAGAGAAGAAGTCCCAAAACAGAGCTCTGGGGTACCCACAAAAAGAGATCAACAGAGGAGGAGGTATGTAAGGGATCGGGGGACACACGCCTTACAGCGGGTCCCCGTCACCCCGGCTCCCAGTACTGCCACTCGTCCCAGGCCCCCTCCCAGTCAGCTCCTTACCCGCTCCGGTCGGATACCACGCCACTCCTCCACGGCACACGCCGCCACCGCCCACACGCTGCAGGGGTGCGTGGGAGTGTTACAGAGCGCGCGCGCACCCGTCCTCTTCTACACTCCTCTTGCAGCCTTGGCTCCACCTCCCAGCGGCTGGAGGCTATTCCCACTAGGCAACACCACACCAGGCATCCTAACCTATCCCTGGGACCGCTCAGTCAAGCCCCCGCTCCGCCTCTTGCTCCCATTGGTTCTTCGGCATTTATAGTTCCTTTCTGCCCTCTCCTTCCTCGCTCTGCATAGTTTTTTTGTGGCTCTTGTTGTACGGAGCTCTATGCCTGGCTCTCTTTTGTGTTACAGCTCTCGCTCCAGTCCCTGCCCTCGTTTGATACCCTTGGATTTGATCGCAGCTCTCGTTAGACTTCGTGTACCTTGCTATATAAAGACATACAATACAATACTCCCTGGACTCGGCTTTGGACCTCACTACGCTGCTCTCTCCTGCCCCTGACCTACGGCTTACGGATCTTTACCCTCGGACCTCTGGCACCCAGACAAGGCAAGTATCAGGCTAACCTTTTCTCACCAGGCCCAGCAACACATCATACCACACTCCGGGCACGCCCTCACTGCTGTGGGTGCGTGTTATACCCTTACTCACCTCAGTATTGGGGAATGGCCAGGTCTGCGGGCAGTCAAGCGTTACAAGGTGTTGGCAAATGAGACACTGTAAGTACGATGGGAGAGGTAAGAGGAAATCCAGGATAGAGCTTTAGTATTGATACCAAGAGTATGGAGAATGTGAAAGAGAAGAGGGTGGTCCACAGTATCAAAGGCTGCAGAGAGGTTGAGCAATATGAGCAGAGTGGAGTGATTTTTGTCTTTGGCAGCATGGAGGCCATTAGTTATTTTAGTGAGGGCTGTTTCAGTGGAGTGAGCAGTGCGGAAGCCAGATTGTAGAGTGCCTAGAAGAGATTAGCAGGGGGGAGATAGGATGATACAGTAGTTAGAGAAACAGGTAGGGTCAAGCTTGTTATTTTTGAGTAATGGTATAACTGTTGCATGTTTAAAGGAGGAGGGAAATGTATATTTGCTTCAGTAATATTCCCACTACTTAAAAAATAATACAAACACATGAAGTAGGAACAAAAGCCATTCTGTGATATATTTATTGTATTATCTTACTATATATTTCTGAAAGTGTCCTATGTGTCCGTGTCTGTATGTGTCTCCCTGTGTCCCTCACTGTGTCCCTAGCGGCAATCTCATTGGACCTTGGGCCAGGCCAATGACATTGCTCCCTTGGGCCGCCCGCCCTCGCACACCTCTCATTGGCCTGAGGTGGAGTGACGGGCCAACACACACACACACACACATCCCTCCCCGATGCGCCACTCACCCCCCCTCCCCGATGCTCCACTCACCTCCCCCCCATGCTCCACTCACCTCCCCCCCTCCCCGATGCTCCACTCACCTCCCCCCTCCCCGATGCTCCACTCACCTCCCCCCCTCCCTCCCCGATGCTCAACTCTCCCCCCCTCCCTCCCCGATGCTCCACTCACCCCCCTCCCCGATGCTCCACTCACTTCCCCCCATGCTCCACTCACCTCCCCACATGATGCTCCGCTCACCTCCTCCCCCTCCCTCCCTGATGCTCCACTCACCTTCCCCCCCTCCCTCACCGATGCTCCACTCACCTTCCCCCCCTCTTTCCCCGATGCTCCACTCACCTCCCCCCCAGGCTCCACTCACCTCCCCCCTCCCCGATGCTCCACTCACCTTCCCCCCTCCCTCCCCGATGCTCCACTCACCTTCCCCCCCTCCCTCCCCGATGCTCCACTCACCTCCCCCCCTCCCTTCCCGATGCTCCACTCACCCCCCCTCCCTCCCTCCCCGATGCTCCACTCACCTCCCCCCTCCCTCCCCGATGCTCCACTCACCCCCCCTCCCCGATGCTCCACTCACCTCCCCCCCATGCTCCACTCACCTCCCCCCACGATGCTCCACTCACCTCCTCCCCCTCCCTCCCCGATGCTCCACTCACTTTCCCCCCCTCCCTCACCGATGCTCCACTCACCTCCCCCCTCTCTCCCCGATGCTCCACTCACCTCCCCTCCCATGCTCCACTCACCTCCCCCCTCCCCGATGCTCCATTCACCTTCCCCCCTCCCTCCCTGATGCTCCACTCACTTTCCCCCCCCTCCCTCCCCGATTCTCCACTCACCTTCCCCCCCTCCCTCCCCAATGCTCCACTCACCTTCCCCCCTCCCTCCCCGATGCTCCACTCACCTTCCCCCCCTCCCTCCCCGATGCTCCACTAACCTCCCCCCCTCCCTTCCCGATGCTCCACTCACCCCCCCTCCCTCCCCGATGCTCCACTCACCTCCCCCCCTCCCTCCCCGATGCTCCACTCACCCCCCTCCCCGATGCTCCACTCACCTCCCCCCCATGCTCCACTCACCTCCCCCCACGATGCTCCACTCACCTTCTCCCCCTCCCTCCCCGATGCTCCACTCACCTTCCCCCCCTCCCTCACCGATGCTCCACTCACCTCCCCCCCCCTCTGTCCCCGATGCTACACTCACCCCCCCTCCCATGCTCCACTCACCTCCCCCCTCCCCGATGCTCCATTCACCTTCCCCCCTCCCTCCCTGATGCTCCACTCACTTTCCCCCCCCTCCCTCCCCGATGCTCCACTCACCTTCCCCCCCTCCCTCCCCAATGCTCCACTCACCTTCCCCCCTCCCTCCCTGATGCTCCACTCACCTCCCCCCCAATGCTCCACTCACCTCCCCCCCGATGCTCCACTCACCTACCTCCATGCTCCACTCACCTCCCCTCCGATGCTCCACTCACCTCCCCCCCAATGCTCCACTCATCTCCCCCCCAATGCTCCACTCACCCCCCCCCAATGCTCCACTCACCTCCCCCCCTCGATGCTCCACTCACCTCCCCACCCGATGCTCCACTCACCTCCCCCCGATGCTCCACTCACCTTCCCCCCCCGATGCTCCACTCACCTTCCCCCCCCGATGCTCCACTCACCTCCCCCCCCGATGCTCCACTCACCTCCACCTCCCCGATGCTCCACTCACCTCCCCCCTCCCTGGTGGGGGTACAGGCAGCTGACACGCGGCACCTAATATGGCGGCGGCCGGAAGGACTCCCTTCCTCCCTCGCGGAGTAACTAAGATGGCGGCGGCCGGAACGAGAGGTGACGTGTCTGTGTGTCACTGTGTATGTGTGTGTGTGTGTCACTGTGTGTGTGTGTGTTACTGTGTGTGTGTGTGTGTGTGTGTGTGTGTGTGTGTGTGTGTGTGTGTGTGTGTGTGTGTGTGTGTGTGTGTGTGTGTGTGTGTGTGTGTGTGTGTGTGTGTGTGTGTGTGTGTGTGTGTGTGTGTGTGTGTGTGTGTGTGACACTGTGTGTGTGTGTGTGTGTGTGTGTGTGTGTGTGTGTGTGTGTGTGTGTGTGTGTGTGTGTGTGTGTGTGTGTGTGTGTGTGTGTGTGTGTGTGTGTGTGTGTGTGACACTGTGTGTGTGGGACACTGTGTGTGTGGGACACTGTGTGTGTGGGACACTGGGTGTGTGTGACACTGTGTGTGTGGGACATTGTGTGTGTGTCAGGCACTGTAGGGTGGGGACCGGAGCTATGGGGGGGGAGTCAGGAGCGTAGAGAGAGGGGGGAGCCGAGAAACATACAGGAGGAGTGGAGAGGAGGGACCCGGAAATTTTAAGCAACCCACCCCCCTTCCTGTCCACTGCCCCCCCTCCTGTCCACTGTCCCCCCCCCTCCTGTCCACTGTCCCGTCCCCTCCTGTCCACTGTCCCCTCCTGTCCACTGTCCCGTCCCCCTCCTGTCCACTGTCCCCTCCCCCTCCTCTCCACTGTCCACTCCCCCTCCTGTCCACTGTCCCCCCCCCCTCCTGTCCTCTGTTCCCCCTCCTGTCCACTGTAAACCCCCCTCCTGTCCACTGTAAACCCCCCTCCTGTCCACTGTCACCCCCCCTCCTGTCCACTGTCAACCCCCCTCCTGTCCACTGTCACCCCCCTCCTGTCCACTGTCACCCCCCCTCCTGTCCACTGTCACCACCCCCTCCTGTCCACTGTCCCATCCCCCTCCTGTCCACTGTCCCATCCCCCTCCTGTCCACTGTCCCGTCCCCCTCCTGTCCACTGTCGTCCCTCCCCTCCTGTCCACTGCCGTCCCATCCCCTCCTGTCCACTATCCACTCCTGTCCACTGTCGTCCCGTCCACTCCTGTCCACTGTCCTGTCCACTCCTGTCCACTGTCCCGTCCCCCTCCTGTCCACTGTCCCATCCCCCTCCTGTCCACTGTCCCGTCCCCCTCCTGTCCACTGTCGTCCAGTCCCCTCCTGTCCAGTGTTATCCCCTCCCCTCCTGCCCATTGTCATCCCCTCCCCCTCCTGTCCACTGTCGTCCTGTCCCCTCCTGTCCACTGTCCCGTCCCCTCCTGTCCACTGTCCCGTCCCCCTCCTGTCCACTGTCCCGTCCCCCTCCTGTCCACTGTCCCGTCCCCCTCCTGTCCACTGTCCTGTCCCCCTCCTGTCCACTGTCCCCCTCCTGTCCACTGTCCCGTCCCCCTCTTGTCCACTGTCCCGTCCCCCTCCTGTCCACTGTCCCGTCCCCCTCTTGTCCACTGTCGTCCTGTCCCCCTCCTGTACACTGTCGTCCCATCCCTTCCTTTCCACTGTACCCGTCCCCTCCTGTCCACTGCCCCCTCTCCTGTCCCCTGTCCCCCCTCCTGTCCACGGTCCCCTGTCCCCCCCTCCTGTCCACTGTCGTCCCCCTCCTGTCCACTGTCCCGTCCCCCTCCTGTCCACTGTCCCGTCCCCCTCCTGTCCACTGTCCCGTCCCCCTCCTGTCCACTGTCCCGTCCCCCTCCTGTCCACTGTCCCGTCCCCCTCCTGTCCACTGTCCCATCCTCCTCCTGTCCACTGTCCCGTCCCCCACCTCTCCACTGTCCCATCTCCCTCCTGTCCACTGTTCCGTCCCCTCCTCTCCACTGTCCCGTCCCCTCCTGTCCACTGTCCCGTCCCCTCCTGTCCACTGTCCCGTCCCCTCCTGTCCACTGTCCCCATCCCCTCCTGTCCACTGTCCCCGTCCCCTCCTGTCCTCTGTCCCCATCCCCTCCTGTCCCCTGTCCCCCATCCCCTCCTGTCCCCTGTCCCTGTCCCCTCCTGTCCACTGTCCCCGTCCCCTCCTGTCCACTGTCCCCGTCCCCTCCTGTCCACTGTCCCGTCCCCTCCTGTCCACTGTCCCGTCCCCTCCTGTCCACTGTCCCCTCCTGTCCACTGTCCCGTCCCCTCCTGTCCACTGTCTCCCCCCCTCCTGTCCACTGTCTCCCCCCTCCTGTCCACTGCACCCCACCCTCCTGTCCACTGTCCCCCCCCTCTCCACTGTTCCCCCCTCCTGTCCACTGCCCCCCCCCCCTCCCCTCCTTCTGTCCACTGTCCCCCCCCTTATCCCACCCCCTCCCCCCCCCCTTTCCTAGCGGGAAATTTAACTCACGGGCAACGCCGGGTCTCTCAGCTAGTATTAAATAATATGAAAGGGCATACGTGTAGCTAATCAATATCTGTCTTACAGCAAAAAAATATATAAACTTTCTTGGAAAAGTAAAATAAACTTGAAATGCAGCTACAGTAGTTGCAGGACAATCTGATTATTTCACAGTTTTATTCTTCTGACATTTTTCAGAAGTTGTGAATTTGAAATCACAGGGACTTTATGTAAATAAAAGAACAGTGAAAGCCTCCATACTAACACAATATGCAGCTAGTGTAAGATAAAAGGAATGATGACATTAATTCCACTCATGCACAGCAACTGCATATTTAGCTAAAGCTTCAGTGAAATCATTTGTTTAATTATAGATGATGTACATCTTATTGGGCCAGAACCAAAACATTTCCTTTCTACCTGCCAGCAGTAGCATCATTTGTTCAGATATAAATTAGATGTTCTTGTTAATGACATTTAACTGGGAATAATATAGACTTGTCACCAACCTGTATTAAAAACAAATACTAAAATACGTCATTCATGGATCTAATTATTCATTTTAAATATGTCATAAAGGCTGAACAAATTACTGTATCTGATATTAGAAATAACCTAGGTTTATATAATGCTAATGCATTTATGTGTAAAATGAAAGATTTCATGATTTGTGGGGAGGTAAAAATGTACACTCCCCATTAACATTTGCTGATGATACTAAATTGTGTAAGGTAATAGAATCAGAGCAGGATGTAATTTCTCTTCAGAAGGACTTGGAGAGACTGGAAACGTGGGCAGGTAAATGGCAAATGAGGTTTAATACAGATAAATGTAAGGTTATGCATTTGGGATGCAAGAATAAAAAGGCGACTTACAAATTAAATGGAGATATATTGGGGGAATCCTTGATGGAGAAGGATTTAGGAGTGCTTGTAGACAGCAGGCTTAGCAATAGTGCCCAATGTCATGCAGTAGCTGCAAAGGCAAACAAGATCTTATCTTGCATCAAACGGGCAATGGATGGAAGGGAAGTAAACATAATTATGCCCCTTTACAAAGCATTAGTAAGACCACACCTTGAATATGGAGTACAATTTTGGGCACCAATCCTTAGAAAAGACATTATGGAACTAGAGAGAGTGCAGAGAAGAGCCACCAAATTAATAAAGGGGATGGACATTCTAACTTATGAGGAGAGGCTAGCTAAATTAGATTTATTTACATTAGAAAAGAGGCGTCTAAGAGGGGATATGATAACTATATACAAATATATTCAGGGACAATACAAGGAGCTTTCAAAAGAACTATTCATCGCACGGGCAGTACAAAGGACTCGGGGCCATCCCTTAAGGTTGGAGGAAAGGAAATTTCACCAGCAACAAAGGAAAGGGTTCTTTACAGTAAGGGCAGTTAAAATGTGGAATTCATTACCCATGGAGACTGTGATGGCAGATACAATAGATTTGTTCAAAAATAGGTTGGACATCTTTTTAGATGGGAAAGATATACAGGGATATACCAAATAAGTATATATGGGAAGGATGTTGATCCAGGGATTAATCCGACTGCCAATTCTTGGAGTCAGGAAGGAATTAATTTTTCCCCTTAATGGGGTTTTTTGTTTGCCTTCCTCTGGATCAATAAGTAAGTATAGATATAGAATAAAGTATCTGTTGTCTAAATTTAGCATAAGTTGAACTTGATGGACGTACGTCTTTTTTCAACCTCATCTACTATGTAACTATGTAACATAACCTGCTACATTAAATAATCATAGCTACTTTATAGGAGACTTTGTAGAATGTGAACATGCCCAAATAGATTTGTATTGAAAAATAATAATCATTTAACTCATGCCTGGTCTACAGTATTGTATTTAAAACCAGAGACAGAACATAAAACACAGACAAGGCTCAGTTTTAGCACATCCAGTGAGACTCATACACGGTACAGTGCCTAAATATATATGTATAAATATCTAATAAGTAAAATGGTCTTTTAGTTTGACATTTTTGGCCAAAATTGTTGTAAGCCCCTGAGCCAACGGCACGGCAGACCACATATCAGGGGTCCCTAACGCTAATATAAATTCTTAATAACCTGTATAATAACAGGAAGAATGTTTATAGTAAATCTGTCAATATTAGTTGCAAAGTTCTAAGTCTGACTGAAGCTTTTATTAACCTGTACATTACCATGAAAAGCACTCTGTATTAGAGACGTCACAGCCAAACTGCAAGCAGGCAAGTTCCCCTGAGTGGAAGATGCTATGGAGTGAGCCCATAACCATTTAAATGTGGGAGGGGGTGAGCTTCAATTAGGTAGGAGGTTGCCACCCTCCAATCAGCCATGACTAGCTGGACAAGAATTGTAAAACATACTGGACACCTAACAAGCTCCTATTGAACCCCCAAAATAACATATATATAAGCATATGAGTGTCACAGAGGAGTGCTACTGAGCATGGCAATATATATTTAAAACCAGAGACAGAACATAAAACACAGACAAGGCTCAGTTTTAGCACATCCAGTGAGACTCATACACGGTACAGTGCCTAAATATATATGTTTAAATATCTAATAAGTAAAATGGTCTTTTAGTTTGACATTTTTGGCCAAAATTTTACTATAAATCATTCTTCCTGTTATTATACAGGTTATTAAGAATTTATATTAGCGTTAGGGACCCCTGATATGTTGTCTGCCGTGCCGTTGGCTCAGGGGCTTACAACAATTTTGGCCAAAAATGTCAAACTAAAAGACCATTTTACTTATTAGATATTTATACATATATATTTAGGCACTGTACCGTGTATGAGTCTCACTGGATGTGCTAAAACTGAGCCTTGTCTGTGTTTTATGTTCTGTCTCTGATTTTAAATATATATTGCCATGCTCAGTAGCACTCCTCTGTGACACTCATATGCTTATATATGTTGTGGTTATTTTGGAGGTTCAATAGGAGCTTGTTAGGTGTCCAGTATGTTTTACAATTCTTGTCCAGCTAGTCATGGCTGATTGGAGGGTGGCAACCTCCTACCTAATTGAAGCTCACCCCCTCCCACATTTAAATGGTTATGGGCTCACTCCATAGCATCTTCCACTCAGGGGAACTTGCCTGCTTGCAGTTTGGCTGTGACGTCTCTAATACAGAGTGCTTTTCCTGGTAATGTACAGGTTAATAAAAGCTTCAGTCAGACTTAGAACTTTGCAACTAATATTGACAGATTTACTATAAACATTCTTCCTGTTATTGCACAGGTTATTAAGAATTTATATTAGCGTTAGGGACCCCTGATATGTGGTCTGCCGTGCCGTTGGCTCAGGGGCTTACAACAATTTTGGCCAAAAATGTCAAACTAAAAGACCATTTTACTTATTAGATATTTATACATATATATTTAGGCACTGTACCATGTATGAGTCTCACTGGATGTGCTAAAACTGAGCCTTGTCTGTGTTTTATGTTCTGTCTCTGGTTTTAAATATATATTGCCATGCTCAGTAGCACTCCTCTGTGACACTCATATGCTTATATATATATGTTGTGGTTATTTTGGGGGTTCAATAGGAGCTTGTTAGGTGTCAAGTATGTTCTACTGTATTGTATGCAGCATTGTCTTGCTTAGCCTCTTATATGCTATATGTAGAAATGTAGTCATTGGGAAACTGTTTGGATCATTATTGTGGGTTGCAGCAGTGTTGTACACTCTGCAGTTCTTACCCTATAGAACGGAATGATGCTCATTTTTGTATTGTGCTCAGGTCAAGTGAAACTGCTGGTTGACAAGTGCAATTAAAGCTGTGAGGTAATCTCCTCCATTTTTACACTGTTCATCTTCAGTGCCGTAAGTTTTCATTGATTGCTTGCTATAGAGTGACATGAGCGTAGAAATCTATAGTACTGTAGGTCATAAAAAGTGAGGTTTAGCACCTAGATAATATTTACTTCATGCACAGTCTGTACACAAATTAATTTTCAAAAGATTTATTTTTAAAACTTGTGGAAGATATAAACAAATTTGCTGAAGGGTTATTAGTGCTAGGAGGGGATTTCAATATTATCAATAATGCCACTTTAGTTTTACAAAGATCTAACACCAAAAGTAAGAGGGAAACCAAATATGCTGTGGGAATATTTTATATTGTATCTTCTTTTGTTGCGTCTTCCTTTTTATGTCCATTGGGTGGCGCATTCCTTTTATTTGAATTGTTCTGGGTTTCTCATTGCCTTTATTGGAAGTTAATTTGTGGATAGCAGCTCCAGAGGACTAATATTGGTTCCATAGGAATATTGGTGATCTTGGGACTTCCACTAAATATTTTAAATATTTCCTGCATTATTTATGCATAGTGTCACTTTATTCATGCATTGAGACAAAATATTGTTTTCACAAAAAAAATTTGAGAAAAACCCACACGGATGTAGTTTGTCTTGGGGACCAAATCTTTGGGAGAGCACTGCATCAGCTCAAGAGTCTGAGGCGTCCATCTCGAGTGTGAAAGGGAGGGAGGTATCCGGATGCTGAAGGATGGGTGCTGAAACGAAGATACTCTTGAGAGTTTCGAATGCATCTGTGGCTTCGGAGGACCAGGCGGAGGGATCGGCTCCTTTCTTGAGCCGTGATGGGAGCCACTATGGTGAAAAAGTTACGAATACATTTTCTGTAATAGTTAGAGAATCCGAGAAAACATTGAAAGGCTTTTAACGTCTTGGGCTGGGGCCATTCCAGTATGCCCTTCAGGTTCTCGGGATCCATTCTGAACCCCTTGTTAGAGATAATATAGCCTAGGAAGGCTGTGGACATCTGATGGAAGAGGCACTTCTCTAGTTTGGCATAGAGGTTATTAAGGCAAAGACGGGCCAGTACGAGCCTAGTGTGTAGTACGTGATCTTGAAGGGTCTTGGATAAGATGAGTATGTCATCCAGGTAGATGATTACGAAAACATTTAGTACGTCCCGGAAAACCTCATTCACAAAGTCCTGAAAAACGGCCGGGGCATTGCAAAGGCCAAAGGGCATCACCAGGTACTCGTAGTGGCTGCTACGGGTGTTGAAGGTGGTCTTCCACTTGTCTCCCTCTCGAATGTGAATGAGATTGTAAGCCCCCGTCGATCGAACTTAGAAAAAATGGTGGCCCCTTGTAGCCTGTCGAATAACTCAGAGATGAGGGGAAGAGGATAACGATTCTTGACCGTTATGCGATTGAGGCCTCTATAATCAATGCAGGGTCTGAGCGTACCGTCCTTCTTTTTTATGAAAAAAAAAACTTGTGCCAGCTGGGGATGTGGAGTGTCGTGTGAATCCTTTCTGGAGATTCTCCTGAATGTAATCCGCCATGGCAGTGGTCTCTGGTACTGAAAGTGGATAAGATTTAGACTTAAGGAGGATCGCGCCGGGAACCAGATCGATGGGGCAGTCGCACGGGCGGTGCGGAGGTAGAAGGTCGGAGTAAGTCTTACTGAAGACGTCCAGAAAGTCCGCTTATGCCTCCAGAAGGGAGTAGGGATAAGAAGGGAGTTTTACTTGCCCAGCGAGGAGCGTGGTAGAACTGGGGAGTCCTGATGAGGTCTGCCACTGAATAGGTACCTGATTCGTCCAATCGATACGCGGATTGTGTCTATGTAACCAGGGCAATCCAAGGATAACTTGGACCGTGGGAGAGTGGAATACATCGAACGAGATGGTCTCGCAATGACCATCCTTCGTGGACAAGGTCAACAGGGAGGTCTCCAATGAGATAAAGGCTGGTTGCAGGGGACGTCCGCCAATGGCTTCTAGGCGTATGGGAAACCTTTTCTCGATCAGTGGAATCTTGTTTTGTATGGCAATGTTCTGGTCTATGAAAATTCCTCCCGATCAAGAGTAGAGGAAGGCGGAGGTCGGTACACGGAAATCCGTACCCTCGAGAAGGATAGGTAACATGATCCTCTTGGGAAGTTTTTCCTTGGAAAGGGGGCGAAAAGAGATGGGACCCAGCGAGAGCCCCGCATAACTCACTGGGTGTGCTCGTTTCCCGGTTTCAGGGGATTGAAATGTACCAGGTGTTCAGAAGATCCGCAGTAAAAGCAAAGACCCTCGTTCCTTCGGCGGGATCTCTCTGTAGCCCCAAGTTGCTGGCTGCCAATCTGCATCAGTTCAGAAGTGTCTGGGGGTGGTAGGATAGCCGGGAGACCCCTGAGAGGCATAGAAGGAACCGAGGAGACGGGCATGACGAACCTGGGACGCAGGCGTTCGTGACGTCTCTCCTGAAGGCGCTGGTCCACCTGAATGCACTGGGAAATAAGATCCTCCAAGGTATCAGGTCGTGGTTGGGTTGAAAGTCCGTCCTTCGCTGGCTCGGTCAGACCCTGCCAGAATACTGCTACGAGGGCTTCTTCGTTCCACCAAATCTCCGCCTCGATGGTCCGGAATTCCAACGCGTATTTTGCTACGGACCTGTGCTCTAGGTAAGATACATCAAATATGAGGCCGCCCTGTCCCTGTGGGATGGAGTATCAAACACCTTTTGAAACTCCCTTTTGAAGCGGGGGTCCTCCCTGGTAAGGTCCGGCTGCACGTCCCAGATGGGAGCGGTCCAGGCCAAGGCACTCCCTGTAAGGAGAGAGAAAATGTAGCCCACCTTGGAGCGGTCGGAGGTGAAGTGGCTAGGGGCCAACTCAAATTGAATCTTGCACTGGGTCAGAAAGCCACGACAAGCGTGCGGGTCTCCGGAGTATGATTTGGGTGCGGGAATCTTATGTTCCGAGGCGGGCGGCTCCCTCTCGGGTGGGCGAAGAGAGGCGCGGGGTGCGTGGTACCCTGGGTGGGTTTTCCTGGAGGGAAAGGTTAGCAAGTTGTTGCGTGAGGGTGGCTACTTGGTTTCCGCGAGCTTGGCAGTGTTGTGCAAGGGCCATTAATATTTGGTCCATCTCGGGGGGTCTGTGTTGGATGGGCTCTGCATAATGTCATGCTGTGCTGCCCGCAGACCAGACTAACCCCCAGTACTGAGGTGGAGAGTGAGTAGACCACGCAACCGCAGTAGTGAAGGCGCGACCGGGGTGTGGATTGATAGCGTGACCAAGGCCGAGGGTACAAGGGCTTGCCGTAGTACTTGCCAGATCCGGGCATAGAAAGAGTAACGTAGTGATGTCCAAAGCCGAGGGTTGAGGGGTAGGAGAGGTCTGAGTCGTAGTGGCCCATGAGCCGTGTCCGTGGGGTCCGAGTGGTAGGCGAGGTTGAGAGATAGTCGGGGTCGAGGAGCCAGAGAGGGTAGGAAGACAAACCGGTTCGGTAACGAGATCTGAAATGTAAGAGGGAGCTGGGCACAGAATCCAACAGCACGAGGCAAACTAAATTATGCAGAGCGAGGTTGCATTGGAGCTACAGGGATAATAAAGCGCAGTGGGCCAATCAGAGGAGGAGGCAGGGCAGAGGCGAGCTGAGGAGCCTCTTGTGATAGGACAGGGGTTGATGACCTGTGTTGTTGCAGCTGGACGGCTGTTTGGCGTGGGTCTGGGTCCTGAGTAGGGTGGTGGGCGTAGCTAAATGCCGGGTGCAGTAAATAAATTAACTTGTGCGGTGCGCGCTCTGTAAGTGGAGCGAGCATGCGCCCAGTGGCAGTGATGGCGGCTAATGAGAGAGCCATTCAGGAATGGGGGGGGGTCCACGGCGAGAAGCAGGAGCTGAGGGAACAGCGGCCGGTCGGGCAGACAGAGAAGGGCGGCGTGTGCCCTGATTCCTCACACATATTTAGACAAACAACATCCCCAGATATTTACAGCATCTGTTGAAGTAAAAAAAAAAAAGAGGGGATGGGGTGGCCACATTGATTGCAAATAACCCTTCCCCAAAGGCAGATAAGGTAAAGAAAGATCAAGAAGGAAGATATCTAATACGCAACTCACAGATAACATAGAAGCCATGCAGATAAAGTTAGTAAATGTTTACTTGTCAATGAAAACAAGAGAACAATTTTCACAAAATGATTTAGGACAATGGGTAAAAGGACCTCAAGCTATATAATTATGACATGGATTTCAACATAACTCATAAGCATAAACCACTCACAACACCTATGAAAAGGGGAAATATGTTTTTTTAAAGAAGGACTTAAGGAATCTCACAACGTATACACTAGGATAGACTATTTGTGGACTCCCTCCTTATACCAAATGTATCAAAAGCTGTAATGTATCCAATAGCCTAATCAGATTATGCCCCAGTAGAAATTCAGATTGATAACATGCATACTTAACCAAAAAGAAGTACATCGATTGAACGAGTCACTATTAAAAAAAAAACATAAATTCTATCAAAAGTTGCTAGGGAAGCAAACATGTATTTCCAAAGCAACTAGGGAAGTGTAACATCACCCTTTACACTGTGGGAGTCCCACAAGGCTGTGATACGAGGCAAATTTATAAACATCACAACGCATAGAAAAAGGGAAAGACAGAAACAAATGTTGAGTTTGCAAGAGAAAATAAAAAAACTAGAAGTGTGCACAGTAAGTCACACTATAACAACCGAAAAAGAACTAGCAGACCTCAGCAGAAAATGAAATATCTGTCTATCCGACAAAGCTGAAAAAGCTACTGTATGGCATGAAAAAAAAACAAATAAGGCCAATACAATGCTGGCTACCAGACTATGTAAAAGCAGGATACAATCAAGGATACAAAGTATAATAAACGAAAATGGGGACTATACAGCTTACCCACTGATAATAGCTAGAGAATTCACCAACTTCTACAGAGAACTACTGTATACAATGGGACTAAAGTAGACAAAGGAAAGAACCTCCAGGAAAAAACAGAAATTATGTCAAGAAAGCAGAATTACCCAGACTATCCCCACAAGGCATAAAAACATTATCCTAACAAACAACATTAGAAGGAGCCTTAGAGACAATAAAGGGGCTCAAAATTTTTAATGGCCCAGGCAGCGTGTCCAATATATATTATACGAAGCTATGACATATATTAGCTTCACACCTATTAAATCTGTTTAACAGCATTTTAGAGGGCGAGAAGTTACAACAGACAATATTGGGATCCAATAATATTAATACAGAAGGAAGGTAAAGACCCCACACAATGTGAAGGTTATAGACCAAATTCCCTTGATCAATATTCTTAAAATATTCTTGAAAATATTAGCCACTCGACTAAATTGGTATCTCCCACAGTTGAGAGATGCATACCAGACAGGGTTCATACTTAAACATCAAGCAGTGGATAAGGCAAGAAGGATAATTAAATTAGGTGCAGAAAAAGCCTTTGATTGTATTGATTGGGGCTTCGTGTTCGAGACACTAAAAGCATTCAGATTTAGGGGCAAATTTATGAAAGCTATATTCTCCCTATATTGTAATCCGACGGCTAAAGTATGTTACCTTAACATGCAGACAGAAAATATTATCAAAAACGGCACAAGACAGGGATGCCCTTTGTCATCCTTTCTATTTGCGTTAGCGAAAGAAACACTAGTAGCTCAAATCAGATTAAATAAGGATATTAAAGGAATAAAAGTAAAAACAACGGACATATAAATTATCATTGTTCGCTGAAGATATACTAATAACAATATCAAGACTCTTGACAAGTCTGCCGAATCTACTTGCCGGAGTTTCAGAAACTTTAAAGTAAACAATGAGAAGTCGAAGCCCTAAATATAAATATGCCAAAGAAACAAGTGAAACGTATAAAACTCAATTTTTAATTTAAATGGAAATCCCAGGTAATAGGGTACCTTGGAATTTTGCTAACCAATGCACAAGAAACCATTTATGAGATGAATGATCCCATAATGATAAGAACCTTGAAAAAGAGCTAGAGGAATGGTCCACATATTATGTATCCTGGCTAGGTAGAATAAACTGTATTAAACTGTATTAAAATGAATTTTCTGAAACGAATCTGGATTTATTCCATACCCTGCTAGTGCAAATAAAAGTTAGAGACATAAAGGATCTGCAGGCAAAGATTACAAAATGTATATGGAACAACAAAAAAGCGAGAATAAAAAAAATCATTACTCTACCTAATCTAAATTAAGTGGATGCCTAGCTTTACCGCATGTAATGCAATACTATCAGGCAATGCGCCTAAGTCAGCTGATTCATTGGCATGCCAAAAATCATACTATAAAGAAATGGGTTGAAATACAATCTGCCATATTGTCATGTTCAAGAATACACATGTTATTATGGCTACCTAAACAGGACAGACCCAAACTTCTGGTTCCGCTGAAATCTATCACACACTCACTTAAAATGTGGGACTCTGAAAATTAACATGGTCTGAAAAACTCAACCTCCCAGATGATACCATTATTTGAAAACCCTACTTTCGCTCCAGGTATGGAGCCTGCGACTTTCAAAGACTGGAACAAGAGAGCAATGAAAAGGGTTCAGGATCTATTTACGAAATGTGCATCACTAAAGTGGGTCAAAAAGGCCTGATCTTAACAATGTATGGTTTGATATTGGATACTGAGTCTGCAACAAAACCTACATTTATGCAGAAATGGGTGGAAGCAATAGGAGAAGAGATAGATCAAGATGCATGGGAGGACATACTCGAAGAGATTGCAGAAAGCTCTACGTGTGTTTTCATCAAAGAAAATACATATAAAATGCTTCATTGCTATTATACCCCACTAAGACTGTCCACTTTCTTTAGAAACACTTCACCTTTTGCTCAAGAGGGTGTGACCAGCAGGGATCCTTTAGTCATATATGGTGAAAATACCTGAAGGTGACACGACCATGGAAAGCTACTCATAATATGATACAAGTGGTTCTTGGGATTACATTCCCCATGGACCCATAGACAGGACAATTATGTAAGCCCATTGCAAATTTGGAAAAAAGCGAAAATAAACTAGTGACACATATATTCAGCTTCCAGGTGTGAAATAGCAAAGAACTGGAAACAGGAATAACAGCCATCTCTAGACCAAGTAAAGTCGAGACTTTGGAGAGTATCCTTTATGGAGAAACTGATAGGGATACAAAACGACACAGTCCAAAAGTTTCTAAGAGTGTGGGAACCATGGATAAACTATATAGGAGATATTCATTTATCCAAAGGGGCTCTCCAAATTTAGAGGCACAACAGATCATAGGGAACATAGAAGACTAAAACATAAAATTGGGGCTAGAATCATAGGGCTATTGCACATTCCATTGTTTGGTGGTTGGTGGGGGGGAGAGGGTTGTTGGTGGTAGAGGGGTGGATTAAGGGTGTAGTTTCCCCAGGGCTTTCATCCTCGCAGGGGTAAGTAAAACATTTATTATGTAATTTGTATTTTATTGTACTATATTTGAATGGGCAAAAGCGCTGTAAGCCATATTTGCCTAATAGGGCTAGTGCCCTTTCCTGTGTGTGGTTTTGGGGCTAGAGGGGGTGGGTGAAGAGGGTAGTTACCCCAAGGTGGATGGTTAGTCCTCCTTGGGGGGGGTGAAATGGCAGGGTTAACCCCTTCCTTACCTTAGCAGTTAGCCACTAAGTTAACGAAGCTCTGCTTATAATTTATTTTTATTTTTAGTACATATGGTAGGATTGATGCAGGGACTCCCCCCAGAGCTGAATCTCATTACTTTCAGGTCCGGGAACCTGCTGCCCGAGGTACAGGGCGGTTTAAATGTACCGATCACGTGACCGGAAAATTTCAACTTGTAGGAGATCCTGGCACTTGATTCGGACCCCTGTACTTCGGGAAGCAAGGTCTTCGGACTAAAAGTAATGTGATTGAGCTCCAGAAACCACTGCTTCAATAATACTGTAAGTACTACAAATAAAAATGTCATTTACAATTTTAAAGAGCTGTGCGGGGAGAGACAGAGAGAGGGACCGCTTTTCTCTGATCTCCCTGCGCGGCTCTTCCTGAATGGTAGCGACTCTGTAGGATTAACACAGCGGGAGTACCATTTAGAAACAGGGACCCCAGGTGCAATAATCCTTATGGGAAATTCCTCCGTCTGTGGACTGTGATGCGCTTGGCTATGATCACAACCACACTTGGTCCGCGGTCCACCCACTAGAAGGGTGAACTTGGATCGCGCTACATCTGTACACACTCTTAATCAGTTTCTCAACCTCGCATACACACTGTGACTAGGCGGACTCTTGGGACCCCTCTGTCACCTCTGCCAAAGCATCTCGAACAGATACTGAACACAATGGACCAAAAAACAACTGACATTCATTTGAAGAGCATGAACTAAATGGTGAGGCACATGAGTCTCTTTGATTATGGGTACACAGCAGCAGGAGAGAGCACGACATCTGGTGGAAAACTGTTGCTTCCCCCCCACCCATCTCCCTCCATGCCAGATGGTAGGAAGCACAAACAAGAACTCATATAGCAATGATGACTTTATGGCTATGAGCTCCCATGCTGCAGGTACCGACCTGCAGGAAAGTGGCATCCCACAGTTGTTACCATAGCCTGTTTGCCAAACCACACCTGCGGCAACATGGAGGCAGGGATGCACCGGTGTCACTGACTGTGGGAATCCAGCATATGACTTCAGACTTTCAATAAAACCAGGGGAAACTTTGCAAAGCTACAGCTGCAGCGGCCGTTTTCCAAACAAATTATGGCGCCGATTTTGTGTGCTCTGCTGTACTCCACGCAGCATGAACGCGGCCAATCGCCCCCAGGCAACCGTGCTTATCGCGATTGCTTTGTTGAATTTCATGGATTCTGTTTCTTTGGGTGCAATGAAATGAATGAATGGCAACGTGTACAGTACTGTGCAACTGTGCTACTTTGTCAATTTAAGGTGTTTAAAAACCAGAACTCTAAAATTCCATTTTCTGCACTCGCCGCACTCGCGTCTTAAGGCGGTATGGTTAGAAGACATCCCGCGTCATGACATCGGTATTCCAGTGTACACAACGCATGATTTGTTTGAATAATGGCCACTGCAGCTGTATGTTTCACACAGCAGGGGACAGCCAAATCGATTTTTGTATCATATCACTTTTGAATGTTATTCCGAGTTGGCCAGACTTGAACTTTGATGGCTCCAGGGGTAAGAAGGCTTTTTCTTATGTAGCCCCTGTAAGTAAGAGTGGGCTACTTATCCTTCTCCTACTGGACTAAGCCCTGGAAGGGCAGGCGCCAGTAGTAACCATGGGGTTTCCCCCCTTCAAGCCCTGCCTGGAGTGATAGAGGAGGGGCCCCCTGACTCTGTGCAGGCCTAGACAGAGGGGAGGTCCTGCTGACATCATGAGGGGCAGGGCTGACTCTATTTAGTGTGTTGTCCTGTGTGTGTCTGAGTCAGTTAGTTTTGTCAGTTCGTGTGTGAGTTGAGTCAGAGCTGAGAGAAGGAGGTGGCAGTTCAGAATGCTCAGTTCTGTGAGGATGTCAGTCTGAGCTGGAGCAGCGTCTGGAGAGCAGAGTGTCAGGACTGGCAGTCTGTGGAGAGCCTGGAGGGAGTATGTGGAGTGATGTCCTGGAGTGGAGGAGAGTGCTGCTCTGAAGTGTAGTAAGACCAAGCAGAGCGCATGCCTGACCTGAGAGGCCCTGCTCAACATGAGAGTGATATTTGTAGGAGAGACCTCAGAGTCCCTCTGAGTAGAGCGGACAGGACTATAGAGGTGGACCAATGCCATGTTCAGGGGGTGAGGGAAAAGTCATCTAGCCTCACCCAGAGGGCCTACCCCACTGGGGGGAGTGGAGGCAGGGGTATTGAGGCTCCATCCAGACCATCCTGCAGGGATATAGTCTGGAGGAGAAGGAGGGATCATATTTGGGAGCACCGCTTTATTGGAACTGCTGAAGT
The DNA here is from genome assembly GCF_040206685.1 of Ascaphus truei. Lineage (NCBI taxonomy): Eukaryota > Metazoa > Chordata > Amphibia > Anura > Ascaphidae > Ascaphus > Ascaphus truei. The sequence continues at coordinate 80,765,786 of NC_134484.1, forward strand.
GCATGAACTGCTGTGTACTACCTCAAAGTGTTACAAGACAATAAAGACACTGCTGCTGTTTTACATAAGACTGTGTGTGAGTTCTTGAGCATTCACCCTGGGACCAGGGTTCTTTCACTGTAAGGGTCCTACCCCATATCCCTGGGACTTATAGAGAATGGAGGCGCTGCACTGTTGCTAAAGAATGAAGGCCATTACCCCAGAAGCCTGGTCCTGTTGTCCCCAACACCAACGCGGGGGACTCAGGCCCTCCTGTTCCAAGCAGGTACGCACCACCCAAGTACATGTAGCCAGCCCTCACTACACCCTAGATAGCGATCTGTGTCTGGGGGGGGGGGGCTGGAACATGGGTTACATTTACAATTTGAGGAGAGATATTTTAGATGAACTGGGAAGCAGTATAAATGCATTAATGAAGAATTCAAGACCGTAAAATACATAATCATTTGATGTTTTCAGCATCAGAGGACTGTGGGCTGGTCTAATCAGTGAATGAAACTGATGACTAAAAAGTCTAATTGTTGAATACATAAGTTTTAATACAAAAATTGATTTTTTTTTGTCATGGTTTAATCCTTGTTTTTATCCTTTTTTGCAGATTCAGCAGGCTGACCAACCTCAACACCTTGTTCATGTAGGAAACACATCCAGTAACAATGACAATTAAGGTAATGTATGCCTTCCATTCAAATGGCAATACTTGTACCGCGTATGCACACAAACTTAATGCAACGCATTTACATTCCATTCAGTCTACATAAACCGCTCATGCACCCTAACACAGCAGCTCAGTGTAATTAATGCATCTATTTATTTTCTATTATTTTACAGGTGAGATTGTACAAGTATACAAGAGAAAAGGGAGACCTAGTATATAAGCACTCAATCACTGCTAATGTATAATGATAATATTAAAATACTTTATTTTCAAACAATGAATAAAATAATGGGGTTTAAATTAAAGGGCAGATCAAACAGCACGTGACTGTGAATCTCTATAACATAGCTGTGACAGCTACGTAGATGGAACATATGGGGGATCCTTGATAGATATTCAGGATCCCGTGCTGTAAGTAAACAGCCCACTGTTAAATATAGTAATAGGACCAATGTAAGACAGCTATTCTAATAATGTCTCATGCTACTGGGCTGAGGGTTAAAGTGCTAATGCTTCCCTTATACTGACACAGACAGTATAAGGGAAGCATTAGCACTTTAACCCTCAGCCCAGTAGCATATCCGCATGATAAACTTCGCTACTGATGCTTGCTATGGTTGTTTAACTATCTATACTGAGGATACTTTATTGGCTAATTGATTTCATTTGCCTGTTTCCTGTCCTCATTGCTATACATGGCATACGGGGTTAATTTTTAAGTGCTTAATGTGTTACCTTCCACGGACCTAACAGCTGCTACAGTCGGGTGCCTCGGGGGTTAATCTTACTTACCACATTCGTCCATCAGGGGCCTTTCTGTGGCAAGTGTTTCCACCACACAGGTAACCACATATTCATATATACACTCGTATTGCGCAGGTGTTGCCTAGGTATACTACCCATACCACATAATGTGTCTGCATTTACTGTCCACATAAGTGGTCGTACACTTTATGCTATAAGCACAGTGTAGGTGGGTCTGCACAGAACGACTATATTCTTACGCTTTGAAACTTGCATGCCCACAATTTGTGTACCACCTTATCTATAGGTTGATCCATGGCAACTAGCCGATACACATGATACCACTACATTAGGCTGCATGAGACATTATTAGAATAGCGGTCTTACATTGGTCCTATTACTATATTTAACAGTGGGCTGTTTACTTACAGCACGGGATCCTGAATATCTATCAAGGATCCCCCATATGTTCCATCTACGTAGCTGTCACAGCTATGTTATAGAGATTCACAGTCACGTGCTGTTTGATCTGCCCTTTATTTTAAACCCCATTATTTTATTCATTGTTTGAAAATAAAGTATTTTAATATTATCATTATACATTAGCAGTGATTGAGTGCTTATATACTAGGTCTCCCTTTTCTCTTGTATACTCTATCTCCCTTACCTAGTTAGCACCTCACCATGGTTCACATTCTCAGCTGTGCGGGAGTTCCTCTTTGTGTGGAGATTGTACAAGTGACAGACAGAAGATGATGTTGGTTGAAGAAGATTGTATAATTGTAAGACAATTGTATTATTTCCAAAAAGTCTTTGTTATTTATCTCTAAGCTCTAGTTTATTCTAATAAAAAAGACCCACTTTAAAAATACATTTTTGTCATTGAAACAGTGTATGGAAATAAGGGATGGGTTATATTGCATTTAAAATTAAGACACATTAGCACCACCTATCATTACTGCAGCCGCAAAGCTCTATCTTACAGCCATGGGGCAAATAAATGCCTGGGATTTACACTTGGGTTGTGCCGTACCGAAAACAGTAAGTCTGGCTTCTTCTGTATATATTGTATATACTTGTACAGAAAACAACTCATACTCTACAATTAAAGTGAGGGAGGGAAAATAATGCAGAAACGTTTAACAAAAGGTAATACAGGCTGCACATGACTTCAAACTTCCAATTTCCATGTGTTAGTCAGCCCTAATGTGCTCCCACTTGCTCCAATCATTAATATTATTGTAGACCAATAAAAATAAGAACATGGAGCACAGAATTATAATACATAGACGCCGGCTGTTTCATACATATTGCACCATGGCTAGCATCAAAATAAGCACTTACCACAAACATGTAGGAGATGAAACAGAACCCATAGATCCCAACGTGTTCAAGTGTGCTATCCAATGTCACTCGTTTTTATAAGTCTTCCATCCCCCTCCTCTGTCAGTGATGAGAATAGATGTAATAATTTGGTACTGTATCTGAGCTTCATGACAATGTTTGGCTACTTTGTATTTCTATTTAGCATTTGTATTTTTCCATTTGTGATGATACTGTACAACTGTTTCTTAAAAGGTTCACGGTCTCATCCACATATAGGAGACCACATGGGCATTTCAAAATATAGATCACATATGAAGTGTCGCATGTGGCATAATCGTTATTGTTTTCCCAAGGAACTGATAATTGTTGATGATTCTATTGCAAAACCGCAATTGAGATAACAGAATGTATCGGTTTGTTAAACAAAAACAAACAAAACAAACGTGTTTTCCCGTATTACTTCTGAAGGTTAGATTATACCAACTCATCCTTCCAAACTGTAAGGAATCGGGGAACACGTCTCTTGTGACATGTTCCCTCCTTACCTGTCATCACGCAGTCCTCTACTCTGGCACCAGCGCGTGCATGCACCCCCGCTCTGCTTACAGAGCGCGCACGCATGCGCAGCTCTTCTAAAGTGCCACGGAGCATAGCTCCGCCCCCTTGAATGCGCCACGCTTCTCTCGTGCGTGGCGCGCACACGTGATGTCGTGCACTTCTCCCCAGCTGTGTGACAAGTATTCTTATTGCCCACTTGTCTCCTGCATCCTATCTCTGCCTCCGCAGAGGCCGCGCCTCCGTTCCGCCCACTGCCTCATTGGATCCTGTCTGCTATAAATGCCTTGCTCATTCACTCCTGCTTTGCTGAGCATAACTTATTGTAGCCTTGAGCTCCTGCGGCTGTTGTGCCTTGCTCCTTGTCTTGTGTTCCTTCCTGCAGTTTGATTCTACGTGTACCGACCCAGCTTGGCTTTTGAACCCCTCTGGATATTGACCCCGGCTTACCCTCGACTCTGCGGACCTCTCCAACCCAGACCACAGCTATACGGACTTCCACTATTCTGACTTCTCCCACCCCAGACCACGGCTTAACAGACTTTGACTATTCTGACCTCTCTTCTCCAAGACCGCGGGAAATATCAAGACTAACCTTCTCTCTCCAACCCAGACCCGGCTACATTGACAATCCGCCTGCCAGGCACGCTTCCGCTGCTGTGGGTGCGTGGTTCTATACTTCCCCACCTCAGTACCGGGGTCCGATCTTGCTCGTGGGCAGCGCAAGCGTTACAAAAACCTGACTATTTCTGTGAAAACAACGGTGTGGATTAAAAAATTTCTGTAACAGGGGATCTTACTGGAAAATGTTCCAATATTTTAAATTGAGCCTTTGGATGTTAGACATTCTGCTGTTTGTGTAATAGACTGGAATGGACTCTGAATGATTATTTTTCTTAGGTTGATTGCATTTTATCACCCACAATTACATTTTCAGTAATGCTCTTGCCTGAAACCTTTCAGGTATGTAATCACTTCTGTGCATACCTTTTATATGGTCACTTAAGATACACTTGATAAGGAAGAGCTGGCTACAGACGAGACTAGACATTTTATGAGGTGGTGGTATGTACAGTAGTGCCCTTTTTTGCTATTTTGAAATATTGTCAGTAAGAAATGTGTGAAGTGTTCATCTAAGTTCACAAACTTTGTAAAAATATGTCAATGTTGTGCTAAAAATATTTGGAAAAAAGGAAAAGATTCAACCAAAAAATTGCAGGTAGATTTTTTTTTGTCTACTACAGATGCAGCGGCCGCTATGCGAACATTTATCTGGGTAAAGTTGCGTTATGCTGCGTGGAGGTTGCGATATATTCAGTTGCAGACTATAATGGCCCATCGGATTAACACAGCAGGGGTCCCTGCTGCGTGAGTCTTACCGGGGTCTGCCTGTCTGTAATAAACGCGCAGTAAGAGTTAGGCTGAATCAGTCACTCTAACTGCACACCTCTCACATGCGATCGCAAGGTTTTATTTAATTTTAAACATTACAGTTATGTAGCAGGGGGTCTCCAGAGCTGAACCGCATTGAATTCAAGTCCGGGGACCCCCTACTTCCTGAGATACAGGCCCCGTTATGGGGTGCCGGTATCTCCTATTCATTGAAATGTCCCGATCACGTGACGCGAGACATTTCCATGCGTAGGAGATATCGGCACCCCATAACGAGGCCTGTATCTCGGGAAGTAGGGGTCCCTGGACCTGAAACCAATGCGATTCAACTCTGGAGACCCCCTTCTACATTAACGTAATGTTTAAAATGAAATATCTAGTAAGCACCAATACACAACCCACCCTGTGCCCCCACATACTGTAAAACCAATATTTATTTTTATAGACACAGGATTAATACAAGAGGCCGGTGGGGGTCCCTAGGTGGTCCTGACAGGTGTCCGCAGGCCTCACTGTGCACCCAAGGGGGTACCCACAGGGTCTGGGGGCCTCCGGTTGGTCCCTGCTAGGCTCCGTGGTGTCCAGGTGGTCCCTGTGTATCCCCATAGGCCCCAACGGGGTCCACGTGTGGTCCCTGCGGGTGTCTAGCGGTCCCCGGGTCGTCCCCGCGGTGTCTGGGGGCCCTCGGATGGTTCCCAAATCAAATTACCTACACCTTTAACATCTCTAGTCAGAAAATATTACCATGACCATCAGATTGTACAGCGTTTTACAAACATACATATGAAGCAGACGTTATCGTGCCGGTTAATGCAATGGTGATGCAATGTGGCTCCATTGAAAACAATGATAACGCACGCATTATATCTTTAACCCAACAAAATATTTTCCTCATTATTGCTTGTGTTATCTAGCATTAACAGGGGTAACAACTTTTCATACATCTGTAAATAAACATGAACATTTTTTTAACTTGATATTATTGTTCACATCATATATTTTATTGGTTTAAGCACGCATACAGTCTAAAACAAATATTTCTTTATAGCTGCTCTTAAACTGTAGTACAAAATGGCTGTAATATAAGAGCCTTAATGGCTTAATTACATCTACTGTATACCCTTTGCCTCTATAAGTTTAATGTTACAAACCCATAGGTACGGTAGGTGTATGGCTCTGTCAGATGTCATAAAAATCAGTCAGCAAATCAGTTTAAACTGTAATATTTCTGGTCAGGAGAGTATTGGGAGAAAGATGATATGTTATCACTTCACTGAGTATATTGCATTAAAATCTCTGAGTACTGCACTAAGGGCTCTATTAATTATACTCCAAATGGTCACAAAAATATATGAAAAAGGATGAACGCCATCGTCTCTTAATTCAATAAATAAAGGCTGAATAGATACTTGAAAGAGGTATGGAACAAAACATCAATGTTTATTCGTGCTAAATGAAAATGACAACTGAAATGGGCTGTTTTCGCAACATTAACAATTAGCACATATTCAATAAACTCTGATTAATGTTTTTCGGGTGAAGCATCATGGGGTTTTTATTTCTGCAAGTCCAGAATACCGAACCAACCCAATTTGGAAATCCTAATGCAGCTTGATAGAGATATATATATATATACACACACACACACACACACACACACACACACACACACACACACACACACACATACAATAGCTATATATATATATATATAGCTATTATAGAGGTATCTGTACCGTGTTAGCCGAATGTAATAATCAAAAACAAATAGTCAATACCTGTTCTATGGCTAACAAAATGCTTTTATTTGTCGAGCTGTCGAGCTTTCGAGATACACTGATCTCTTCTTGAGGCGTTGTTAAAATTGATTTAGCCCCAAAAAATATTTTCAAACCAGGCAGCTGGAATGTTATCTGTGGGTGAAGCCTAACCTGCCCCCATGTGCAGTATGCGATTTATGACTTAAGGGGTTAAATAGTCCCAGAATGCTTGTGATGTGTGTGTGTAAATTTTAATTTATAAAGCACCCACGGTGTATACAGCACTTTGCAAAAGGTGTGTGGGGGAGTGTATAACCATGGTGTGAGTTGGTGTTGAAATGTAAGAGGGTGTTGCATTTCTGTGCATGTGTGTGGCTATAGGTATAAAGGGATAGATTTAAGAGACAGGTGTGTGTGTGTGTGTGTGTGTGTGTGTGTGAGTGTGTGTGTGTGCATTCATTCAGCGCAGTATTTATAGACATGGGCCTTACCACTCATGGGAACAGAGTTCTCTTGTGTCAGGGTAGTGGCTTATGAATCTTTGTCCCGGTTTAGGCCACCGATGAGTGGCCCAAACAGTTTAATAAATTTGTATGCATGCAACCGTCTCTCTTTCGGTGTTCTGAGATTACCTTTGTGTATGGCCACCTTCAGATCATTCATCTTGAGGCCTAAGTCAGAGAAATGTTCGCCAACAGGACTGTCTCTTGTTCCGCGTGTGATGCTGTGGCGATGCCACAGAGAGAATGAATCTGCATCACCACAGCATCACACGCGGAACAAGAGACAGTCCTGTCGGTGCCTCAGACATAAAAGTAACAATAGGAAAAGGAGCCCCTGCCCTGAAGAGCTTACAGTGTATATATATATATATATATATATATATGTAGTGGTGTTCCCCTGCCCCCCCCCCCCATACCTCCGCTGCGGGGGTGATCGCGGGTGCTGTCAGGGACGAGCGGCAGACCCGCCGGCACTTCAAGAAGGTGGGGGCTGAGCAGGGAGCGTTCCAGTGCTCCAGAGGCTCCGCGGTGGCTTGACGGGTCGGGCGCGTCATGTTTGTTGGTCGCGCATGCGCAATGCAATTGCGCAACGGGAGGCCCTCGGAGCTTGCGCATGCGCAGGTGAGGTGCGCGCGAGGCAGCCAATGGGAGAATAGCTCCCAAGAAGATTACAGCCCCCAGCGTGCACTTACGTGGTAGAGTGACCAAGGGACCTGAACAGTACTTTTGACACGGTATGGGGGTACACGGTGGTGGGGAAGGATTATACTTTCTACGAGAAAGTATTGTTTATGATCTATATAGAGTATAAGGATATATATGCGCATGTGTTCAGTAAAGACCGTTCTGTTTATACCAGTGAGTATTATTGTGTTGTGTCCTGTGAGGGGCTCCTCCCGCTCCGTCGGGATCCCTCCCAGGTGGAGGCGTTGCACCACAAGATATTGTGAATATATATATGTACCCCAGGCTCTCCGTGCAGAGGCTTAGGCTCCTGAGGGCACACAGGTAAAATACAGCATTAGTAACTTCTATGTTCATGAGGAAACAGTGTTACATATATATATATATATATATATATATATATATATATATATATATATATATATATATATATATATATATATATATTGTGACAGAAACCAGGGGATGGTAATAAATTCCATATATAGGGCTCCCAGGATACTGAACAGTTTCTATCCTGTTTGGCCTGGGAGTGCAGCCTTATAATACATGCACTCCATCCCACAGTTTGTCAAGCGCTGGAACTGAGGGATGAGAGATCCAGACCAGAGTTTGTCTGCTGCCTGATTTCTGTCACCTGTCATGCTAATTAGAAATCAGGTATGTAAGACTGATTTCCTGTTTCCTCTTCCCTCTCCCCAAGAGCCTGGAGACAGGAAGGCTGCTGGAAGCAGAGAGGGGAAAAGCCTCTCCCCAAACAGGTTAAATGATTCTGTTCTTTCTGTCTAAGACTGCAAAGTTACTTATTTTGTTAATGGAAGTGGAAAAGCCACTTCAACCCTGAGTCAGGGAATATCTAAGTTAAGTTATCGCTCAGGTGAGCAGCTTTTTGTTTTGCTGTATTTCTGTTGTATGCACTGTGGCAGTCTCAGTGCCTGGGACTGAATAAACCAGGTGATGATGCGGATGTAAAAACATTCTATGCAGGATGTTTTAAAAATGTCCGCTTTTGTGAAACAGCCAAGAGGTACTCCTATCGAAGCTGCCTTGCAGGGATTAATTCACTACGTTGCCAGCAACGGAGGGAGGTTTAAGGAGGGTGGATTGCTTATAGAAAGGAACTGTTTAAAGGAACAGCACGTGACGCCTCATCATTTAACCTACCCTAAAAGACCGTGTTCTAACAGTCCCGGACTGACGGCAGAGCCCCGGAGTAAGCCGTTTGTCACATATGGTGGAGAATGCGGGCAGAACACTAAAAGGTCTGCGGGTTAAAGAACTTTAAAAAAAAAAAGGGTTTTTTTCCCTCTCTAAACAAGATGGAAGACGTGGTGAGTGCGCTGGTACGCAATGTCGCTGTCCAGAAAGACGCGAATGAAACCCAGCAACAGCTGTTAATAGCCCAGCAAAAGACTAATGCTAGCCAGCAAGAGACTAATGCAGCCCTGCAACAGGCGAATGAAACCCAGCAACAGCTATTAATAGCCCAGCAAAAGACTAATGCAAACCAGCAAGAGACTAATGCAAACCAGCAACAGACGAATGCAGCCCAACAAGAGATGAATGCAGCTCTGCAAATCGCGAATGCAAACCAGCAAGAGACAAACCGCTTGCTGAGAGAGGAGCAACAACGGTTCGCCCAGGGCTTACAGCAGGAACTCGAGATCCTGAGGGTGACTATCAGTAACCTTCCACTGGCAGAGGCAGCCCCAGTCCCGAAAATGATCAGGGCAAGCCACTACCTCCAGAAGATGGGGCCCTCGGATGATGTGGAAACCTATCTTCTCACGTTTGAACGCACGGCACAGAGAGAGGGATGGCCAGAAGCTGAGTGGGCCAGTCTAATCGCACCCTTCCTAAGCGGCGAATCCCAGAAGGCTTACTTTGATCTAGAGCCAGCCGAAGCTAACGTCTATGCAAAATTGAAGTTCAAGATCCTCGCCCGCCTCGGCGTAACCACGGCTGTTCATGCCCAAAGATTCCACGCATGGTCCTTCATGTCGGATAAAGCCACCCGAAGCCAGATGTATGACCTCATCCACCTCGCTCGGAAGTGGCTACAACCCGAGATCAACTCAGCAAGCCACATCGTGGAACGGTTGGTCATGGACCAGTTCTTGAGGAAACTTCCCTCTGCCCTACGCCGTTGGGTCAGTCAGAGTGACCCCCACAATGCAGACGAGCTGGTGGCCCTCGTAGAAAGGTACAATGCAGCAGAAGAGCACCCGCAACCCATAGTCGTGGAGCAACCCCACTACCCAAGGTTCCAGGACTCTTCCAGAGACGGTAAAAGGGTACCAGGGTTAAGGGGGGCTGAAGAGCGATGACCGCCTTCACACAGCACCAGTAACATGGCGAGCCGAAAAAAGGCTCTAAGTGGGACACAGACTATGTACCTAAATGTGTAAATTGTTATGAGAGGGGCCACACCGTGAAAGTCTGCCCAATAAATGCTGAACCCATGCAATGCAACAGCGTTGAACCTTATTCGCTGTGGTCCCAATGTATGAGCCCTAGCCCAGAGGACCCCTTGAATAACCATCTGTGGGCATTTGTAAAGGTAAATGGTAAGAGGGTTCGGGCACTTCTTGACTCTGGGAGCATGGTCACACTAGTGTCCGAATACCTGTTGCCCATTAAGAAGAAACAGGTAAACAGTTCACAAAGAGTGGCAATTTGTTGTATACATGGGGATAATCATGAATATTCCACTGTTGATGTTTTTTTTGAAACAGCGTTTGGTTCTTTAGATTTCAAAGTGGGTATAGTACCCAAACTGGCACATGATGTGTTAATAGGGACCGACTTTCCCCATTTTCTAAAAATGTGGTCCTCCTCTCAGAATAGCGCCCAGAGTTCAATAGCGGACCATAACGAAGTAACAGAAGAAACAAATCCTTTCCCTTTTTCAGAAATAGAGGTTGACGAGTGCCCAAATAAGAAGGGGAAAAAGGAGGAGTGCTGTAAAATTCCCTACCCCATGGCTACCTTGGTAGGGAATACCCCAAATCAAGATGTTGAACAGGCCCTTACCACCCCAGAACCGGATAAGACCCTCGCTGACCTAGAGGTCAGTCCTGGGAGTTTTAAGAAGGCCCAGTGGGAAGACCCCACATTAGCAGTAGCAAGGGGGAATATACGGGACCAGAATAGTACTCCTGGCCAACCAGATAGGTCACTTGCCTACCCCTACTTTGAGGTAGAGAATGACCTAGTATATCAGGTTGATAAAAGGAAATCAGTTACAACTAAACAATTGTTGGTACCACGGACATTCCGTAATGTAGTATTACACCTCGCACATAGTCACCCATTGGGGGGATACCAAGGGGTGGAAAAGACAAAAGAAAAGGTTCTCCGAAGCTCTATTGGCCTGGGGTTCTGGCAGAAATTACAAATTATTGCTCCTCGTGCCCAGAATGTCAGATCACCGCCCCGTTCAAAGCGTACCATAGCCCATTGGTACCCCTTCCCATAATAGAGGTGCCATTTGACCGGATTGCTATGGATCTAGTAGGACCCCTAATAAAGTCTGCTAGCGACATCAGCATATATTGGTAATATTAGATTATGCCACCCGATATCCGGAGGCAGTTCCCCTACGTAGCACCTCTGCTAAAAACATAGCAAAAGAGTTAATAGTTCTGTTTTCCCGGGTCGGAATTCCTAAAGAGATCTTATCTGACCAAAGAACACCATTTATGTCCCAAGTAACAAAAGAGTTATGTAAACTCCTAAAAATCAAGCATCTCAGAACCTCAGTCTATCATCCACAAACAGATGATTTAGTGGAACGGTTCAATAAAACCTTAAAGAGCATGTTACGCCGGGCAGTCGATAAGGATGGGAAAAACTGGGATTCTTTGTTACCATACCTGTTATTTGCCATTAGGGAAGTTCCCCAATCATCCACAGGCTTCTCCCCATTTGAACTATTGTATGGCCGACACCCAAGGGGCTTACTGGATATAGCCAAAGAGACTTGGGAACACGAGGTTACCCCTTACAGAAGTGTAATAGAGCATGTTGCCCAGATGAAGGACCTCATAGCTGCAGTCCTACCTATAGTGAGGGAACACATGGAAAAAGCTCAAGAAGCACAGAGGAATACGTATAATAAGGGTGCTAGGGTCAGAATTTTTTTTCCAGGCTATAGGGTGCTAGTTCTGGTTCCCACCGTAGAGAGTAAATTCCTTGCTAAGTGGCATGGGCCATATGAGGTCTTGGAAAGATTGGGAGAAGTAAATTATAAGGTGAGACAGCCAGGTAGGAGGAAACTTGAGCAAATTTACCATATAAACCTACTTAAGCCCTGGAAAGATAGAGAGGTCTTGTTAACCCTAGTACCCCCAGGTCAGTCAGAGAATCGAGAAACTGACCCAGAGGTTAGCATAGCTGAAACCCTGTCCGTTCATCAGAAACGAGAGGTTCAGAATTTAGTGAGAAGAAACAAAGAAGTCTTCTCTACACAGCCAGGTAGAACTAGCGTAATTGAACATGACCTAGTCTCTGAACCGGGGGTCCGAGTTAACCTTAAACCATACCGAATCCCAGAGGCCAAAAGAGAGGCTATAAGTTTAGAGGTTAGAAAATGCTAAAACTAGGCGTAATTGAGGAATCCCAAAGTGGGTGGAACAGCCCTATAGTCTTAGTCCCAAAGCCAGATGGTACAACAAGGTTTTTTAATGACTACTGGAAACTAAACGCGGTGTCAAAATTTGATACTTATCCTATGCCCAGGGTAGATGAACTTGTAGAGAGACTGGGCAAAGCCCGATATCTCACAACCCTAGACCTAACAAAAGGGTACTGGCAGGTTCCCCTCACAGAAAGGGCAAAAGAAAAGACAAGCAGCAGAGATGTAGAGGAGCACAGCAGCGTTTCTTGGCAGCATACCAGCTAGTAGGTCGCCAAAATGAGGGTAACTCCAAGCATGGATAAGTATTAAAGAGGTTCTTTAATGGTCAGTGCAAAAGAAACAATGGTAGGAACGCACCTACGCGTTTCGTCCGTAAAGGACTTTCTCAACACCTTGAGAAAGTCCTTTACGGACGAAACGCGTAGGTGCGTTCCTACCATTGTTTCTTTTGCACTGACCATTAAAGAACCTCTTTAATACTTATCCCTGCTTGGAGTTACCCTCATTTTGGCGACCTACTAGCTGGTATGCTGCCAAGAAACGCTGCTGTGCTCCTCTACATCTCTGCTGCTTGTGTTTACCCTGAGAGGACTGCACGCTGGAACAGATTCATCCATCAAGGACACCACTAAGGGAGGTAAAGGGCCTTGACCCATTATTATTTTACCCTCCAGTGCTGGACTGACTGAGTTATTTCCCCAGGGTGTAGTACACCACCATTAGGAGACCTATATTGGGGTACCCGCGGGGGGACCACCAGGCCTCTGGGTTCTCACCCTGGGATGTTATGGATTATACTCTATGTCCTTGAACTTGGATCTTTTATGGTATTATCAGTATACTACTGAGCTATCTATGGTGATGCACCATTACACCACTTACCTATCTGCAAAAGAAAAGACAGCCTTCTCAACCCCAGACAGCCTCTTTCAGTATAAGGTGTTGCCTTTTGGCTTACATGGAGCTCCCGCCACATTCCAAAGAATGATGGATAAAATTTTAAAACCACATGCTCGGTATGCTGCTGCCTACCTGGATGATGTGGTAATCCATAGTGAAGATTGGCAATCCCACCTTCCAAAGGTCCAAGCTGTGCTCGACGCAGTTCGGTCTGCTGGACTAACTGCTAACCCCGCTAAATGCACTATTGGTCTGGAGGAGGCCAAGTATCTGGGGTATTCTATTGGCAGAGGTTTACTCAAACCCCAAACACTCAAAGTAGAGGCGATACAAAATTGGCCACGGCCAGTTACAAAAAAACAAGTAAGGACCTTTTTGGGGTTAATTGGGTACTATAGAAGGTTTATTCCCAATTTTGCAACTAAGGCATCCCCACTAACCGACCTCACAAAAGCAAGAGGACCGCTAATGGTAAAGTGGTCCCCCGAAACCAAACAGGCCTTTAGAAGCCTGAAAGAAGCTCTCTGTGCCCAACCAGTGTTGGTCACACCTGACTTCTCCAAAGAGTTCGTAGTCCAAACCGACGCATCTGAGGTAGGGCTTGGCGCGGTACTCTCCCAGGAGTCTCAAGGTGAGGAGCACCCCATCCTTTATTTAAGTAGGAAACTAAATCCCCAGGAGAAAAATTACTCCATAGTCAAGAAAGAGTATCTCGCAATAAAGTGGGCTGTAGAGACGCTCAAATATTCCTGTTGGGGAGAAAATTCCGGTTGGTCACAGATCATGCACCCCTTACCTGGATGTGTCAAAACAGAGAAAAGAATGCTAGAGTGACCAGGTGGTTCCTAAGCCTACAATCCTTTAAATTTTCTGTGGAACACAGGTCAGGGCACAAACATGGCAATGCTGACGGGTTGTCAAGGATGCACTCCCTAATATCCATGGTCGCTCATCCCTCGAGGTCTGAGCTGGGGGGGAGGATATGTGACAGAAACCAGGGGATGGTAATAAATTCCATATATAGGGCTCCCAGGATACTGAACAGTTTCTATCCTGTTTGGCCTGGGAGTGCAGCCTTATAATACATGCACTCCATCCCACAGTTTGGCAAGCGCTGGAACTGAGGGATGAGAGATCCAGACCAGAGTTTGTCTGCTGCCTGAATTCTGTCACCTGTCATGCTAATTAGAAATCAGGTATGTAAGACTGATTTCCTGTTTCCTCTCCCCTCTCCCCAAGAGCCTGGAGACAGGAAGGCTGCTGGAAGCAGAGAGGGGAAAAGCCTCTCCCCAAACAGGTTAAATGATTCTGTTCTTTCTGTCTAAGACTGCAAAGTTACTTATTTTGTTGGTGGAAGTGGAAAAGCCACTTCAACCCTGAGTCAGGGAATATCTAAGTTAAGTTACCGCTCAGGTGAGCAGCTTTTTGTTTTTCTGTATTTCTGTTGTATGCACTGTTGCAGTCTCAGTGCCTGGGACTGAATAAACCAGGCATAGCCTGTTTAAAGGAACAGCACGTGACGCCTCATCATTTAACCTACCCTAAAAGACCGTGTTCTAACAGTCCCGGACTGACGGCGGAGCCCCGGAGTAAGCCGTTTGTCAAAATATATATATATATACTGAGTTAAGTTATGGTGAGTAAAAAAAGTGACAAAAACCCTCCACAGGAAAGCAAATATGCAAATATAACTGTATGCTCATCTGCATGTCTTAGGCAGGTCTGCAACCCCGCCTTTCCCCATTATCACCCAGCATACAGCACTTCCACTGCAGCAAGGGATTCTGGGAAATGACATGCAAATGAGCACACAGTGTCACTTTTTGCCTCAATAACCATTTTTAACATGGTTCCCTATAGGCTTTTGTCACTTTTTTTACTTTTACTTTTTTTACTTTTTACTTTTTTACTTTTTTTACTCACCATAACATAACTTAACTCAGTATTATGGTTTAGCCTATCCCACAGCCTCTCTTGCATTCCCAGTAAAATCAACCCCACACTGATGAGACCCATCAAGGTTGAAACAGCTGTCTGTGGGTGGTTTTCTGGGTATGCACCTTAACCCTGGCTGTGCTCAAAGCTGTGACCATGCAGCAAGCTTAAGCCTATAGGGAACCATGTTAAAAATGGTTATTGAGGCAAAAAGTGACACTGTGTGCTCATTTGCATGTCATTTCCCAGAATCCCTTGCTGCAGTGGAAGTGCTGTATGCTGGGTGATAATGGGGAAAGGCGGGGTTGCAGACCTGCCTAAGACATGCAGATGAGCATACAGTTATATTTGCATATTTGCTTTCCTGTGGAGGGTTTTTGTCACTTTTTTTACTCACCATAACTTAACTCAGTATTATGGTTTAGCCTATCCCATAGCCTCTCTTGCATTCCCAGTAAAATCAACCCCACACTGATGAGACCCATCAAGGTTGAAACAGCTGTCTGTGTGTGGTTTTCTGGGTATGCACCTTAACCCTGGCTGTGCTCAAAGCTGTGACCATGCAGCAAGCTTAAGCCTATAGGGAACCATGTTAAAAATGGTTATTGTGGCAAAAAGTGACACTGTGTGCTCATTTGCATGTCATTTCCCAGAATCCCATGCTGCAGTGGAAGTGCTGTATGCTGGGTGATAATGGGGAAAGGCGGGGTTGCAGACCTGCCTAAGACATGCAGATGAGCATACAGTTATATTTGCATATATATATAGTATATATAGTATATATAAGTAAATACAGCATTAGTAACTTCTGTGTTCATGAGGAAACAGTGTTACATATATATATATATATATATATATATATATATATATATATATATATATATATATATATATATATATGTAACACTGTTTCCTCATGAACACAGAAGTTACTAATGCTGTATTTACGGCTGGTAGTCAGGGAGCCAATAGGGCTGAAGGATTGCCCTGCAGACCAAAAGAGATACATTTCGCGGGGTTTGGAGGAGCACTTTAGTTGGCGCCAGGAGAAGCTAGGGGACGGAGGTAGGGTGCAGAAGTCAGTGACTCCCTGCATTAAGACAGCAGCCCCCAAGGCCCCAGTTAGCCCTGAGTCACCCGGTAGAGTAAGTTGTGTCAGGGACAGGCCCCAGGTTAGGGACCCTGCCACTTACTATCCAGAGTCAGTTAGGGACCCAGCCGACGCTGCGTGTCCATTCAGAGGTTTGGGCTCAGACCTTCGCGGTCGCTGCCACAGCCATCCGGGTGGGATCGCCCCGGACGGTAGTTCCTGTACACAGCCGACATCAGGATCCTTTGTGTAGTTCCTTGGCAGGCCCGGGCACCGGAGTGCCCGGCAGGTTATCAAAAGTGCACCAACGAGTCATATCATATTCACACGGGACATAGTGGCTGCGCAGACACACATATCTCTCTCACTTGAGGGTGGGGTAATACTGTGTGGGGTTACTGGACACTGGGTGGGATCATCTGGTGGAGGTGGAGGTAGCGTCCTGCAAGACGCAGTAGTAAGTGTCTCCTCTAGGGAGGGACACCTGTTGATTATATGCAAAAGTACGGTTCCTATGCTCACAAGTAAAGTCATTGGTTGTTTTACATACTGTGTGTGGAGTGATATATATAATTTCCTGCGAGGAACCACTTCCCCTCTGGTGTGAGCCATCGCAGGTGGAGGCGCTGCACCAAGTACGAGGTTGTTCATATTGTGTCATACGTGCCCCAGGCTCTCCGTGGCGGAGGCTTAGGCCTCCTGTGAGCCTAACAGGTAAAGCACCACGCTGGGTAATGCATATAGATCCCCTCATATACACCCTATCTGCGATTGGGGGGGGGGAATATGGGTTACACTATATACTATATATATATATATATATATATATATATATATATATATATATATATATATATATATATATATATACAGTGTTCGACAAATCACCCAAAAATCTACTCGCCCAACCAAAAAATCTACTCGCCACCTAGTCCCGCCCCCAACCCCGCCCCTAGTCCCGCCCCCAGTCCCGCCCCCAAACCCCGCTTTAAAATAAAATATATAATTAAAATTAAAATACATTTAATAAATTCCTAGTCAGAACAACATTCGTTTTTGACAAATGTATTTGTGTGTGTGTGTGTGTGTGTGTAAGTGTCGGATCTAGAAATAAAAGCCAGGTGTGGATGACTAGTTTCCTGAACCCCTTAACCAGTGTCTGGACGTCCCCGCTTCACAATATCTAAAGCAGCAATCCCGCCTGGGATCTTACCTGATCCGCAGTCACTCAATGTCCAGGTACCTCATTCCCGCAATGGTATAAGTTGGAGGGGATGTGTTCCCTACCTGTCTTCTGGGTTAGGGGGGATTCCGTGTGAAGCTTGAGTCAGATCTGGAAGAAAGCAGTATAGGTTATTTTGGTGTAGTATAGGACAGTTAAGATATATAGGGTAAATAAGATATCCAGATACAGAGAGGGGGAGAGAGAGGGAGAGAGAGAGGGAGAGAGAGAGAGAGGAAGAGAGGAAGAGAGAGAGAGAGTAAGAGAGGAAGAGAGAGAGAGAGGAAGAGAGAGGAAGAGAGAGGAAGAGAGGGAGAGAGAGGAAGAGAGGAAGAGAGAGAGAGAGGAAGAGAGGAAGAGAGGGAGAGAGAGGAAGAGAGGGAGAGAGAGGAAGAGAGAGGAAGAGAGGGAGAGAGAGAGAAAGGGAGAGAGAGGGAGAGAGAGGGAGAGAGAGGAAGAGAGGGAGAGAGAGGGAGAGAGGGAGAGAGAGGAAGAGAGGGAGAGAGAGGAAGAGAGGGAGAGAGGAAGAGAGGGAGAGAGAGGAAGAGAGAGAGGGAGAGAGAGGAAGAGAGGGAGAGAGGAAGAGAGGGAGAGAGAGGAAGAGAGAGAGGGAGAGAGAGGAAGAGAGAGAGGGAGAGAGAGGAAGAGAGAGAAAGAGAAAAAAGAGACAGAGGAGGGAGAGAGAAAAAGAGACAGAGGAGGGAGAGAGAAAAAGAGACAGAGGAGGGAGAGAGAAAAAGAGAGAGGAGGGAGAGAGAAAAAGAGACAGGAGAGAGAAGGAGACAAAGGGGAGAGAGAAAGAGAGGGGAGAGAAAGAGAGAGGGGAGAAAGAGACCAGAGAGAGGGGAGACCAGAGAGAGGGGAGACCAGAGAGGGGGGAGACCAGAGAGGGGGGAGACCAGAGAGAGGGGAGACCAGAGAGGGGGGAGACCAGAGAGGGGGGAGAACAGAGAGGGGGGAGACCAGAGAGGGGGGAGACCAGAGAGAGGGGAGACCAGAGAGAGGGGAGACGGGGGAGACCAGAGAGATGGGAGACGGGGGAGACCAGAGAGAGGGGAGATGGGGGAGACCAGAGACGGGGGAGACCAGAGAGAGGGGAGACGGGGGAGACCAGAGAGAGGGGGGAGACCAGAGAGAGGGGGGAGACCAGAGAGAGGGGGGAGACCAGAGAGAGGGGGGAGACCAGAGAAAGGGGAGATGGGGGAGACCAGAGAGAGGGGAGACCAGAGAGGGGGGAGACCAGAGAGAGGGGAGACTAGAGAGAGGGGAGACCAGAGAGGGGGAGACCAGAGAGAGGGGAGACGGGGGAGACCAGAGAGAGGGGAGACAGGGGAGACCAGAGAGAGGGGAGACCAGAGAGGGGGGAGACCAGAGAGAGGGGAGATCAGAGAGAGGGGAGACCAGAGAGGGGGAGACCAGAGAGAGGGGAGACGGGGGAGACCAGAGAGAGGGGAGACGGGGGGAGACCAGAGAGAGGGGAGACGGGGGAGACCAGAGAGAGGGGAGACGGGGGAGACCAGAGAGAGGGGAGATGGGGGGAGACCAGAGAGAGGGGAGACAGGGGGAGACCAGAGAGAGGGGGGCAGGGGTGACTGACTGACCGGGGCAGGGGTGACTGATTGACCGGGGCAGGGGTGACTGACTGACCGGGGCAGGGGTGACTGACTGACCGGGGCAGGGGTGACTGACTGACCGGGGCAGGGGTGACTGACTGACCGGGGCAGGGGTGACTGACTGACCGGGGCAGGGGTGACTGACTGATTGGGGGGGGGGGGGGAGGTACCTCTGGTGTCACACATACTCCCATACACACATACACATTCTCCTATATATATACATACACACACACACATACATACATACATACACACACTCCCACATACATACACACACTCCCACATACATACACACACTCCCACATACATACACACTCCCACATACATACACACACTCCCACATACATACACACACTCCCACGTACATACACACACTCCCACGTACATACACACACTCCCACATACATACACACTCCCACATACATACACACACTCCCACACACATACACACACTCCCACACACATACACACACACACATCTATACACACCTATATACACACACACAGGCCGCGACCAGCACCACCACGCTGCCCCGCCCATCTCCTGCTCCGCTCCCACATGAGGGCGTTTCCCCCGCTCCCATCACCCGGCGCGCTCTCTGACGCGGGATCGGGGGGAAGCGGGGACATGAGGGGGCATCCCCCGTTCCCATCACCCGGCGCGCTCTCTGATGCGGGACCGGGGGGAAGCGGGGGGGGGGGGAAGCGGGGACATGAGGGGGCATCCCCTGCTCCCATCACCCGGCGCGCTCTCTGACGCGGGACCGGGGGGAAGCGGGGGGAGGAAGCGGGGACATGAGGGGGCATCCCCCGCTCCCATCACCCGGCGCGCTCTCTGACGCGGGACCGGGGGGAAGCGGGGGGGAAGCGGGGACATGAGGGGGCATCCCCCGCTCCCATCACCCGGCGCGCTCTCTGACACAGGACCGGGGGGAAGCGGGGGGGGAAGCGGGGGGGGGAAGCGGGGACACCCCCCGCTCACATCACCCGGCGCGCTCTCTGACACGGGACCGGGGGGAACCGGGGACATGAGGGGGCATCCCCCGCTCCCATCACCCGCCGCGCTCTCTGACACGGGACCGGGGGGGAAGCGGTGGGGGGGAACGGGGGCATGAGGGGGCATCCCAGCTCCCATCACCATAACTGCGGGCAGCAGGAGCACCGGGGAGGGGAGGGAGGTGGAGGAAGGCACAGATAATACTTACTGTGTCCTCCATCCTCCATGTGAAAAAAATGGCCGCTCGTTGGGGGCTGGCTCATATAGAGCCTGGCTGCGCGCCCACAAAGCCTGGGAGCGCGCGCCAATCATCTGTCAGGTAGGGGGAGTTTTTTTTTTTTCAGCCAGCGCGAGCAGGGAAATTTCAGCGCGAGCAATGAAAATTTAAAAAACAAAACACGTGTGCTGCTTGGGCCAATAGTTACTCGCCCGGGGGTTAAATCCACCCGCCCCGGGCGAGTAAATGTATAGGATTGTCGAACACTGTATATATATATATATATATAGGGAACCATGTTTATGGTTTTGAAGCAAAAGGTGACTTTGCTGCAGTGGAAGTGCTGTGTGCTGGGTGATAATGGTGAATGGCGGGGTTGCAGACTTGGTATTATGGGTGGAGATCTAGAAAAATCCCTATTTAAAAAAGAATTCAGGTAGATCACCCAGTTGGGATCCCTTATGCCGCATGGCCTTAATGACTATAAGGGTTTATGCAATGTTTCTTTAAGACTCCAACAGGAGTCAATTATGTCCCTATATTTTCCATGCAGTAATATGTTATACATATGAGATTTTCTATTCTAAGTTCTCTGACTTTATGAGTTTGTCTAATCAGCATATTAGCCTCTATGAGGTGTTTTTATATATATTGTGCTGATGTGTGTTTATTACTACTGTCGTGCCGACGAGTATTCTAAAACCAATCTGAGGCAATCACCAACAAGACCCAGGATTTTGTTGGTGATTGCCTCTGGGTACTGGGTACATGCTGAAAAGATGCTGGGTACATGCTGCAACAATTCTGCAGACAGACTAATGGCCCATCGGATTAACAGCGGGGGTCCCTGGCAGTTCCATTTCCATTTATATAATAATTAATAATTGTTTGTTCTTGTATAGTGCTGCTAGTTTTTTACGTAGCGCTTCACAGAGACATTTTTGCAGACACAGTCCCTGCCCCGGGGAGCTTACAATCTATGTTTTTTGGAGGAGTGCCCAATTATTCAGTCCTGCTCTGGAGGAGGACGAGAGCAGTAGGGCTACAGTTTGAGTCTCTCCCATCAGGGATATGCGTGCCCACCCCCAGTCCTTAGGGGCTGGGGGAACATCTGATCTAACAGAAGAGACACTGTATTCTCTGAGGTTATGCACCATCTAGATGTCTGGAGTCATCTAAGACCTGCACCGCTGTAATGCCATCTATGCAGTGAATGTCCTAATAAAGCCTGTTCTAGTTTTACACCTGCCTGGATCTGAATCAGTCTCCAACTGCAATCCAGGGGGAGCATAAAGGGAAATAGAACAGAAAACAAAAAACAATCTAAGTGCAGACAGTTTATAAAAGGGTGTATATATGTGTTCTGTCTTGGCTCCTATGTGTTGCCTACTTACAAGATGTAAGTCAAAAACGAGCGGTTTTGACACACAATGGTCTCTGCTATGAGGATTTCTTAACCAGGTAGTGGGATCTCCAACTCTCAGCTCAGCAGCAGTGTATATGTAAAAGAAATAATACCATAGTGCAGACCAGTAACAATAAAAAACTCGACTTTATAGGGTTAAAATAAACACTTACAATAAAAACAAGTGGTTAAGGCATGTATCACACTGATAGTGATTTGAGGAGAGAAAATGGTTAGCTCCAGGCTCACCCGCCTCCTCCGGTGTGACTGCGTGTGGACCACCGCTCTCTGTGACCTTTCACCTCCGCTGGTGATCGCTGTCTCGCCAGTCTAGTCCCCTCGTAGATACCCTCTTGTGTGGGCTATTCGGCTCCCTTAGCTGGGTGTAAACAGGTGCTGCAGAGGACTTAGACTCCAGCTCTCTCACCGGTCGATGGTCCTGCCTTGCTTGCTCTGATGCGTCACTTCCGCTTAGTCCCGATGCGTCACTTCCGGTCGCGGCTGTGTGAGTGTCACCTCCCAGATCTCTCCTCTCTCCTCTCAGGACGGCTACCACTCTACGCGTTTCGCCAGGTGTGTGGCTTCCTCAGGAGTGTACCGCCCCCTCCTCTCAACTATCTCTATATACCTTCCATAATTGGTTTTTAATTAATTAATCAATAAAACACTTGTAAAATCAATTGGTCTGCACTGTTTTTGTATCCATATATATAAGGGAGCTCATTTTTTAACAGGAGTGGAATCCTAAATATCTTTATGTGGTTTGGCATGGTTTAACCTGTCATACCATGTGGGGTAAAAGGAACAAATAATTCTCTATGTTTAGAGGGAATGGGTGGTCCAATTAGATAACTGATGCTCGAATGATGTTTTATTTCTTTGCACTAAGAATTTAGGCTCATAGTAGTGTAGTTAGAATAGTTTCCAAGTGGGACAGGTTTAAGGCATACTTAATTTCTGTAATGTGATCTATATTTTAATATAGCCCACCAGGGAAGAGTTTAAAGGGCATAGGTATGTTTTTTAGGGGGAGAGAATTTTTCCCATGACAGAACTGTGGGGGCATGACAATCAAGTAATTCACAATTGATCTCTTACCACAGGTTATACAGTGTGGTACTTCAAAATTATATAAGAGTGGGGGAGCTCCGTCATATATATATAAACTCTCTATAGTATGGGAATACATATTAATATTATAAGGGGTTCCATGATGCAAGATGGACATAAACAATTGCAGGACATTTACTCAATATTATAGCACAGATACCATGATGGAATATAAACAACATGTCCATATCACAGACCAACTTAAAAAATACATACACATATATATGAGGGTGTCTATCAATATAGGTACTAGTTTATACAAATGGCATAAAATCCTAAACAATAAACCTAACCTAGGGATGACAAGCAGTGTGTTACATCTTAGTTCTAATGTAGTTTATAATATGGATCTGAATCAGTAGCAGGGTGTATGGAGATGTGTTTCAGGGGAACTGCCTCCATTCTACGTGGAGCCCACCAAAGCTGGAAGTGTTGAACCACAGATGAAGAACCCAGATGAACCAAAAGCCTGTCCTGATCTCCATACCACCGCAGATCAGCTCAGCTCTCCTGACCCTTACAGGTACTCGCACCACATCCTAGGTAGCAGAAGCTATGTAGCTCCCAGAGGGTGGGGGAAACAGTGCTACATAAGTATACAGGTGATCTTGTAGTAGATATATATGGCTTCTTTGAGCTCAAATATGGGGGATCCTACTGCAGGTGGGGATGTATGGATGGATAATGGGCACAGATTGTGCCTGTGTACCTGTTCTACTCCCCATTAGTAGGTGACAACCACTAGCGCAACATATAAAATAATGTCTACATTCAAGCTGCAAGTACAGTATAATGAAACAAACACCCTTGTGTGGGTAGGTACTCACTGAAAAGAGAAGTTTCTTGAGTCTAGAGCGTGCTTCCAGCAGGTAGTTGCCTCTAGCCTCTATAGTATACAAGGGGAGAAAGGGAGTGATAGATATATATTAACCCATTTGGAACACAAATTGGCCAGTTAGCCTTGGGTTGCTCATGAATTGCTTGCCACTTGGGCTACTAAGGGGTTATTATTGTAAAAAGTTTATTAAATGGTTGTGAAATTTTGTAATTATCACTTTATTTATAGTAAACTTTATATTTAATGTGTGTATGTGTGTGTGTATATGTATATATATATATATATATATATATACTAGCTTTTGTACCCCCTCGCTGACGGCACATCCTCCTTCCCCCTCCCGCCCCCCGCTGCCAGCACATTTCCCGGTCCCCCCCCTCCCCATGCTACTGGCACATCTCCCCCCCCGTCCCTCCCCGCTGCTGGCACATCTCCCCGCGCTCTCCCTCCCCCTCCGCTGCTGGAACATCTCCCTGTGCTGCTGCCGCATCTCCCCTCACTGCTGGCACATCTCCCCACCCCCTCCCCCCCACTGGTACATCTCCCCGCCTCCCCTCCCCCCCACTGGTACATCTCCCCCCGCTGCCGGCACATCTGCCCGCGCTGCTGCCGCATCTCCCCTCGGTGTCGGAACATCTTAACAACCCGCTGGTACATCTCCCCTCGCTGCCGGCACATCTCCCCGTGCCCCCCTCCCCCTCCGCTGCTGGCACATCTCCCTGTGCTGCTGCCGCATCTCCCCTCACTGCTGGCACATCTCCCCGTCCCCCCTCCCCCCCACTGGTACATCTCCCCCCACTGTCGGCACATCTCCCCGTGCTGCTGCCGCATCTCCCCTCGCTGCCGGCATATCTTACCACCCTCCCCACCCCCAACCCGCTGGTACATCTCCCCTTGCTGCCGGAACATCTCCCCGCGCTGCTGCCGCATCTCCTCTTGCTGTCGGCACATCTCCCTGCCCCCTTCCCCCCTGCTGGTACATCTCCCCCCGCTGCCGGCACATCTCCCCGCGCTGCTGCCGCATCTCCTCTTGCTGTCGGCACATCTCCCTGCCCCCTTCCCCCCTGCTGGTACATCTCCCCCCGCTGCCGGCACATCTCCCCTCGCTGCTGCCGCATCTCCCCTTGCTGCCGGCACATCTCCCCTTTCCCCCGCTGGCACATCTCCCCATCAAATCTCACATAACACACACGCACAGAGACACACACACACAGCCCTGATCCAGCCAAGGACATGCCCCCTCCCTTAGTACTTACTAGTACTAGTTTAACATTCTGTGACCGTCATTATTTACTTTTGAGGTATAATTTATTTTTTGGTAATTGGATTATATTTATAGCATTAGGGAATTTATATACACCATTTGTACTTATATAGTTCCTTTTCTTTATTTACCTTGGGCATCAGTATATATGTTACAGTAGGAGAATAGCGGTATCACCATTTTTTCTTATTTTTTATGTGTTTGTCTGTGTATTCTGTTAATTGCCATTAAAGTCCATTTTTGCATTTTCACATACTATTCTTGTCAATTTGAGTGCTTTATAGAGGACTTGCTTTTTTCTCTTTTTGTGTGTCTCATATATATTTATTTTGTATATGTAGTGCATAGCTAATAGGATAGTATCCATTGCAAGATGAAGGGCTGTGAGGTTTTTGGGATGGGGATAGTGGGTCGAGTGATGGAGGTACAGTAGTTGCCCCAGGTGAAAGGTTAGGCCCCTTGATGAGTGAAGGGATAATCCATTGCATGCCATAGCAGCTAGAAAGGCATTGCAGTAATGTCTTACTAGCCCTCATGGTATGCAATGGATAGATTAGTTAGGATTATTAACTCTTTAGTCGTAACAGACATGAAGGCATGCATGATGACCAATATTGTATTGGTGGTTAATTAAATAATTATTTATTATGCTAAGTATATATTAAATATCAATATATACCTGTGGTGAAGAGAGAAAAGAGCGAAAACAATAAATAAAGGCAAGACCATGTTTAGAAAGAAAATGGCGCTGTTTTCTCAGTTGCTTCTTTCTCTGACAACTTTTCCGATATTTTGTTTATTAAATTAAGTGAAAAGTTGCGTTTTTTTCTCCGGGGAAGAGGTCTGATATCTTTTGACAAATCAGAAATTAGAGAGTTTATTGAAAAGGCCCTGCCTCTACACATAACCAATATAATGTCAATAATAAGTGCTAGAAAATTATATTACTGAAACCTTTTACTGTCACTGCCACAGTTCTACAGTACAGTATATTGCATTATATTTGCACCAATTAAAAGATAAAAGAAAACATAAAGTAATATAAGGTTGAAAAAAGACATACAGTATGTGCATTGAGCTCAACCTTTAACACACGTGGTTTTCTCTTGTCACTGTACTGAGACAAAGGTAATCTCTGTGGATTGCAGGTAGAACCAGGCACACATCATGCAAATATAAGGCATTATTTTCAATATACTGTAGTGTTTTGGTCCATTTATCAGGGAGGGACATTAATAATGTAAGAGCGGAGAAGCCAAGGTGTAGATCTTGTGAAGTCTGGTTGGGTATAGGTACCATCTATAGATGACCTTGTACCTGTTTTCTTTTATAAGTATGTTGATGGAACCATAGGTTGTGGCCTTCCATATGTCTTCCCAGTCTTCCATCTGTAATGTTTCCCCTATATGTGCTTCCTTTTGAGTCATAAAAATACATTTCTTATTTGCATTGGTCGGGACAAAGTTTTTGTAACCATGGATAGATTTTAAAGAATCCAAGTGCGCTAAAGTGGATGAAATCCGACTTCAGATTTCAGCGTGCAGAGCGGATTGTGCCTGAATAGCCCTGGAAAATTCATGAATTAGAGTCCGACAGGTTTGCCCATCTCTACCTTAGCATCCATGCTGGTGAACCTTGTCCACCCAGCTGTGGTCTTCTATCACTGTACAGCATAATATATTAAGTGCGCAAACATTTGTTTTTTATTTATTGTACTATAAATACACATAAGAGTTAAAAATCTAAAACCTTTAGTATAACTAGCTGTGGCCCATAAAGTATGGACGATCCATTACTTGATTATCTTGCTGTTATACAGGGTGATTAATAATGTAATTTCCCAAACACTCACCTTTCCAAGCATCTTTGCATCTATTGTATCATGCCAAAGGGATTTGCATAACACAAGAAAAGAGTTTAGGTCGGAAAAAATGATGAAGTGGTGGAAAAATGAAGAGTTTTTGTTAAATGTTTGTCCCTAAAGCTTCCCAAGCCAATTATATCAAATACATGTAGCCAGGTCTCCCCAGCACTCCAGCACCCCCCTCCCCTAGTGCGCGATCGCGGGTACCGCCGAGTCACAAGGCGGCCCCGCAAGACAATCGAGCGGGTGAGGGCGGTCAGGTCCCGGCTCGGGGGTTGCCGGGGACACGTGCGGCCGGTTGCCAAGGCCGCATGCGCGTCTCAGGGCTCCCAGCGCTCCCGGAGCCGGGCGGATAGGGCGCCGCCATGTTGCGCCGGGTCACGCATGCGCAGTGAGTCCCCGGCGGCCCGAGATAGTCGCGCATGCGCAGAAGATCGCGCGAGGGCAGGGAACAGTTGCGTGAGGGCAGGGAAGGCGCAGGAGAGTCGCGCGAGAATAGGGATAGCTAGTGAGAGGTTGTGGCGGCCATTAGGGGTTAGTGCAGGCACAGGAAAGGAGCGCACGCGGCCCCAATGTTGTTATAGGTGCCCCGGGACTACAATTCCTTTAGTGCTTAGCGAGAGAGGCATCAGGTGCCTCATAGTGGCCAATAGGGCTGAAGGATTGCCCTGGAGGAAGGAGATACATTGTGAGGACTGCAGCTACGCAGTTAGTTGGAGCAGCGGAGCTGAAGGGGAAGGAAGGGTGCAGGGAGTGAGTGAAGCTCCTGCATCGCGTAAGGTCCCCTACATCCCAGGTAGGCCCCAACTCCCCACCAGGTTAGTGGGTAATGCTGTGTGCACTGGCAAATAGGACTGTGTGTGTGTTGTCACTGCATGTACTGGGCGCAGTGTGTGCAGCGTGTGTGGGAGTCTGCAGGCTGACTGTGAGAGCTGTGTGTCTGCTGCAGGCTGGTAGTACAAGCGAGTTAGGAGCTAGTGGTTAGTGAGGTTTCTGGACTTGGGGTAGTAGGGGAGAGGGGTAGGTTATTAACCCCGCAGGCCCTAGGAGTTTTCCCCAAGTCACCTCAGGTTGCGGTACATCAAGGACAGGCCCTAGGTTAGGGTTCCTGTCACGCTACTGCCCGTTAGAGAGATAGGGATTCAGCGGCGGTTACGGTTGCTGTTCCCGTGAAGCGGTTGGACCCACGTTGGGGTTCTGGAGAATATCACCTGGATAGGATCAGACGGATGCATCGCACATCTGACCCTTTGAGAAGATTGTTGCAGGCCCGAGCACCGGAGTGCTCGGCAGGTAACTTTGAATCCTATGTGCACCAACAGGCCTAGTAGTTCTTAGTGACTGCGCAGTCACCCACGACCTCCGTAGGAGTACGGGACATTTGGTGGGGATTACCGGACACTGGGTGGGAACACCAGACATTGGGCAGAAGGTGATACGGTTATAGCATAAGGTTATGATGTTGTGTAATGTCTTATATGTGTGTTAGTAAAGTGTTTGTTCATTCAGTAAACCTGTTATCCATAATACTGGTGTATGTGGTTTCTGAGTGGGTTCCTATGTTAGGGTCATTCTACATTTCCATAGAATCCTGCATAGGTGGAGGCGCTGAAAGAAGATACGTTCCAGAGGATTCACCCCAGGCTCAGACCTCCTGTGAGCCGGCAGGTATACGCACCATACCGGTAACACCACATGTTCTACGCACCCACACTATATATGCGATTGGGTGGGGTGGAATACCCGTTACATTTGGAGGCGCTGCTGAGATACCACCTGGGGTGCCCTGTCCATTTTTTTTTCTAAATTGTCCCGTCCCTATTTTTGTCGCCATGTTTGTGAAGTCCGGAGACGAGGTCCTTGCCTGGGATTTGAGGCAGTATATGGAACCTGGCCAGGTAGTGGCGGTAGGAGGCATTCCCGCTCTTATACCCGCGGTTAAAGTCCGGGAGTATATGAGTAAAATTCCTGGGTGGCCGTGTACATGTGTCTTAGAGGAGGAACAAGATCCCACGTCCACATGGAAAACCATTCTGTTTGTAGTAACCCACACTGCGGATATATGCCTGGCAGAGGCACCGTCCGCACTGTTCATGCCCGGGGGCCCCTCAGAAGGGTACCCCCTAGTCTATGCCGACCCAGCAAAATGGCGTCTCCCGCCAAATCAGGAGAGCGCACATGCTGCTGACTGCCAACCTGCACAGAAAGATGTTGCAACAATCTGTCCGGGATTGGCGCGAAAATCAGAGCCCCTCCCCTGTGATGTGAGTGACTTAGTGCAGAGCCAAAACCACTCCCTTGTAGAAAGTGCCCTTCCTTCAGATTCCACCAGGGGGAGCAAGCACTGTGATCTTCAAACCTACGTCGATGCAGTAATAGACTCTTTGATCTCTGAGGATGAGATGATGTCTGAGGATGAGATAGACTGTCAAGACATACACCCAATGTGTATGTGGCCTGGCGAGCGCCAGGAATAGATGGCCTTATGCTAATGTGCCCCTGCCTGCAAGAAGCCTATGCCGAGGGAGCTGACATGTCCCAGTTACCGCTAGACTTCAAGACGACTGAGGTAGGCGGAGAAAGGGAGATACAGTGTTTTAGTCCCACCTGTGACAGTTCTAGAGGTGCACTGGCGTGGGAACCCAAATGTGATTGCTGCGGTGCAATTTTCTTGATGCCTATTGTACCCCAGCCTACAGAGCCAGCTAAGGAGCCAAGTGAATCATTGGCGGAAAAGAGCGCGACCGCAGTGGAGGTACCGGAGCACGCCAGCTTCGTACCAACACCCACTGGCTGTATTACAGAATAATCTGGTGACTACCTTGCGGAGGATTCGATCATGAAATCTTCCGGGGAAGAGGTTAAATTCCCATCGGTGGCGATGCGCCTACCGGCGAACCACCCCAGCGGTGATGCAGAGGATACAGAGTCTGCTGTGGGTCCGTGTACCCTGGAAGAGGTGTATCCCGATGTTGCGGACTCTGCTGTGAGCCTGTGTGCCCTACGATGGTCAGTCCGACCTACTACAGAGGTACCATTGGTCCTAGGCTTGGGACCAGTACCTACAGACGACAAGGGTGAGTCGACTGCCCCAGGGGTGTCGGGGGTGAGCCTCCAGGTGACCGCGGAGCACGATGACTCCTTAAGTCTGGTCGCCCGGGCGTAGGGCTCCCCTCTGCATTGCGTCCTGGTGGAGGTGTCCTCATTAGAAGGTAGCTGTCCAGAGGAGAGATTGGACCAGTGTCTACCGCCGATCCTTCCGGAAGAAGAGAAGCCCATCGTCAGCCAGCCGAGTGGTAAGGAACCCCCTTGTTCCCCACAGACTCCGATGGAGGTGGCCGTGAAGAATGCCAAAGCTACGGTTCCTGAGCGGAGCGTGAGCCCGTGCGCTCCGGCACAAGTGGTCCCAGGACTGGGATCCAACGCTCCCGAAGTTCGAGTCAGTGAGTGGACTGTCCCAGAAGAATTGGGGACAGGTCCCGATACCGCCAAGGTGGGAACTGACAGCGTCCCCGAGGACCTGTTGGCCACCGTGATTCACCGCCGTGGTAAGATGTCTACTCTTTACCCCCTGCCAGGTGAAACAGAGACATTGTTCAGTGCTCGCTTCTCAGTGGAAGCCTCGCAAAAATATGGGGACAAAGACTGTGTGGAGAGAGATTTAGGGAAAGCTGCCTCCTTTAAGCCCAAAAAGGAGCGCCCCATTCCTCAGGTAGTGGACCGCGGGAAAGGTCCTGGCTTCCTGGTCTACCGCATCCAAGCCGCGGATGACCGGGTAAAGGCCTGCTTAAAAGACGTTGTGCTACTCCTTCCCCCAGGGGGAGGAAGTAGCGAAGAGCCAGTAACTGTCACTCCAGAGTGTGCTCTCCAAGAATTTTTTCTGGGGGAGGCTCACGGACGCAAAGGTGAGGTACCCCCACATGTTCAGTTCGGGGCACCCCACAAATGGTCTCAGCTGGTCTCGATTATTGAGTGTGATATACCATGTAATCTGAGGTGTAAAGTCGACCTGATAAGTGTACCAATTATGACATGCAATTTTTTATTGTGTAACCTTATGTCAGGGTATGGCGTTCTCCAAGCGAGGACGTTGGAATTTCCACCAGGGGGAGAGTGTAGCCAGATCTCCCCAGCACTCCAGCACCCCCCTCCCCTAGTGCGCGATCGCGGGTACCGCCGAGTCACAAGGCGGCCCCGCAAGACAATCGCGCGGGTGAGGGCGGTCAGGTCCCGGCTCGGGGGTTGCCGGGGATGCGTGCGGCCGGTTGCCAAAGCCGCACGCGCGTCTCAGGGCTCCCAGCGGATAGGGCGCCGCCATGTTGAGCCGGGTCGCGCATGCGCAGTGAGTCCCCGGCGGCCCGAGATAGTCGCGCATGCGCAGAAGATCGCGCGAGGGCAGGGAACAGTTGCGTGAGGGCAGGGAAGGCGCAGGAGAGTCGCGCGAGAATAGGGATAGCTAGTGAGAGGTTGTGGCGGCCATTAGGGGTTAGTGCAGGCACAGGAAAGGAGCGCACGCGGCCCCAATGTTGTTATAGGTGCCCCGGGACTACAATTCCCATAGTGCTTAGCGAGAGAGGCATCAGGTGCCTCATAGTGGCCAATAGGGCTGAAGGATTGCCCTGGAGGAAGGAGATACATTGTGTGGACTGCAGCTACGCAGTTAGTTGGAGCAGCGGAGCTGAAGGGGAAGGAAGGGTGCAGGGAGTGAGTGAAGCTCCTGCATCGCGTAAGGTCCCCTACATCCCAGGTAGGCCCCAACTCCCCACCAGGTTAGTGGGTAATTTATAAGGGACGGCCCTAGATAGGGAGGTCACCCTTAGGTGTGTAAGGTGCAGGTTTTGCAGTGCCACAGCGGGTAATGCTGTGTGCACTGGCAAATAGGACTGTGTGTGTGTTGTCACTGCATGTACTGGGCGCAGTGTGTGCAGCGTGTGTGGGAGTCTGCAGGCTGACTGTGAGAGCTGTGTGTCTGCTGCAGGCTGGTAGTACTAGCGAGTTAGGAGCTAGTGGTTAGTGAGGTTTCTGGACTTGGGGTAGTAGGGGAGGGGGGTAGGTTATTAACCCCGCAGGCCCTAGGAGTTTTCCCCAAGTCACCTCAGGTTGCGGTACATCAAGGACAGGCCCTAGGTTAGGGTTCCTGTCACGCTACTGCCCGTTAGAGAGATAGGGATTCAGCGGCGGTTGCTGTTCCCGTGAAGCGGTTGGACCCACGTTGGGGTTCTGGAGAATATCACCTGGATAGGATCAGACGGATGCATCGCACGTCTGACCCTTTGAGAAGATTGTTGCAGGCCCGAGCACCGGAGTGCTCGGCAGGTAACTTTGAATCCTATGTGCACCAACAGGCCTAGTAGTTCTTAGTGACTGCGCAGTCACCCACGACCTCCGTAGGAGTACGGGACATTTGGTGGGGATTACCGGACACTGGGTGGGAACACCAGACATTGGGCAGAAGGTGATACGGTTATAGCATAAGGTTATGATGTTGTGTAATGTCTTATATGTGTGTTAGTAAAGTGTTTGTTCATTCAGTAAACCTGTTATCCATAATACTGGTGTATGTGGTTTCTGAGTGGGTTCCTATGTTAGGGTCATTCTACATTTCCATAGAATCCTGCATAGGTGGAGGCGCTGAAAGAAGATACGTTCCAGAGGATTCACCCCAGGCTCTCACTAGCGGAGGCTCAGACCTCCTGTGAGCCGGCAGGTATACGCACCACACCGGTAACACCACATGTTCTACGCACCCACACTATATATGCGATTGGGTGGGGTGGAATACCCGTTACATACAATATATGCTGTATTAAATGTATTTTACTTGCAGTATCTGCTCATTTAGAGACAACATTTTTCTAATGCCAATAAATGTAGTATAACAGGATAGCAGTATAAAAGTCTAATATGCTACAATATTCTTCAATTACATTTCTAAACTTGTGTGAACTATAACACTGTTGGAAACCTGTCTTGCCAAAGGAACCTTTAAAATATAGCCATGCAATTTATTGTAGCACTCTAGTTCCAAAGCAATAATTTTTCTATGATCTACAGTAAATTGTCTACTTTGTGATTTGTTTATTTTATTGTACATCACATGTCACGTGGAGATTGGGCAAGATAAATAAACTAGACTATAAAGTCTTAGCATCGAGCTTATAAAAGCTGACACACAGAAGGCAGTAAGACATATCAAGTACAGTAGCTCTGAAACAACTTTGCATTGCTACTGCCATAGAGAATAAGCAGCTGCCTCAAATCTAGAACCATGAGCACTGAGAACTGGGGATATGATGCACAAAATGGTATGTAGAACTCTTCTAATGTTATGTATGGATCAAACTGCATAACATTATTACAAAACATGTATATACCACAGATGATAATGTATTCTATAGTAACAATGTGCAGCAGAAATCTTTAGTAGTTCATACAATAACGTACATTGTCAAAAGGGACAAAATAAGAAGCAAAGCTGCTGTAACAATGTTAAAATATACACATAATTTTCAGCCTTATTTATATATAAGGTTTAACATATCCACAGCATAAACAGTATAACACTGACTGTTCTGTGGTACTGTTTATTGAAACATGTTTAATTTTTTATAGGACCTGATCATTGGCACAAACTTTATCCAATTGCTCAAGGAAACTTTCAATCTCCAATTGATATTAAAAGCAAAGAAGCGAAGCCTGATGAGTCACTGAAGTCTCTAAGTATTAACTACAATCCGAATGCTGTAAAATCCATAGTCAACATTGGACACTCATTTCACGTGCTCTCTGAGGACAAGGGGAATTTATCAGGTACAGTAATAACTTATTTTGACTATATAATAGTTTTCTTTATTTAACGATTTATTGTAAAAAAAAAATTAGCATTTATTCCTAAATTTATTTTACACATATTTAATTCAACTGGTTTAATACTAATTTGAAGCATTTCCAATAGTTATGCTATAGATAATTTAGGTACCGGATGGGGAATCTGTGGCATTTCTATTGATTTAATGCAATTCATTCCATTTCATAAATCTCTTGTCAGAATAGTTTCTTCAGGTTCTTTCTCTTAAAAGGAATTACAAAAAAAGAAACATTCTTAAAAAGAATTACACTGGTGAAATAACCATGGAAGCATTCCCATCACCATAATCCAGCACGCAATGTTTTATCTTCATCCTAATTCAATCACAAAATAGTTTTTTTTGTGGGCTGCATTACAAAGTAATGAGTGGTAGGTAATCCCAACATTTATAAACTTTCAATTATGATGGGTTAAATTAACTTTAAATGGTTACAGGACAAACTTCGGAAAGTAAATACTATCGTATGAGAATAGCACCAGTTTATATAAACACAGTAACATAATTTATACAAATAAAAGATGCCCCTACGTCCAGCATTATCTATATTTGGGCTTCTAAACAATACTGTTATATTGGTTCATAGGATAGGGATGCAGCAAATCATGTATAGCAACCAATCATTTCTAGCCTCCAAATATACAGTACATTGGTGGAATCCTGGAACTGTACATTTGTATACTGTAAGTACATAAATGAGTACTCATTTATTTTGCATAATCGCAACTGGACTAGCACGGCCACTTGTATCTAATGTATAAGTACATAACAGATTTATCCATTGTTGTTACGAAACTTCTCATATCTGTATTACTGTACCTTTTGTTTACAGTATCTGTTTTGAGTTACTCTCATGTCTCTATACAAATTAAGTACCAACAAGACTTAGTGTAATTCACCTTATCCCTTGGTTGCTGAAGACAATAATTAATTGAACTTGTATTGTTCGTGGCACGTTGTAAGCTAAATTGTTGTTATTTCCAGTGGTAAAAGGGGGGCCTCTTAAAGCATGCTACCGATTGAACCAGTTCCACTTCCACTGGGGTCCTACCAATGACTATGGGTCAGAACACACTGTGGATGGAAAAGGATATGCATCAGAGGTAATACATCTTGAAATTAATGTGGTAAATTAATACAGAAGGCAGAAACAGTACTGTAGGAAGTGTGATACCTTTTATTGGACCAACATTTAGTTGGTACGTTATAGGCTTTGAACACAGGGGGAAAAAGAACCAACATTGCTACCAACCCTTCTTTCTCTAAATAAATCTTTATTTTGTGCAGTGTCCCTTCCTTACTTTACCATTTTCTTCTTTCTCTGAATGTTTTAGTTAATTCAATCAAATTCAAAACTTAAATACTTCTTCATTCATATTTCACATTTTTTTTACTTTTTGCTTACTCTCACCCATCATGACCAACAAGAACAGACAGCATTCATAAAATATTACTGGCTTTCTAATGACCACTGTGTTTCTGATTAATGGGGTAATTACATTGGCCTGCGGCAACTCTCCAATGAGTGACAAACTAGTAAAATCGTAAAATAATATAAAATGCCCACATACACAGTTATTATCTTCATCTTCAGTTACCTTTTAACCCCATGCAACCCATAAGATTGTAGGATTTACAGAACTGACTTGGACCTTTTTTTAAAGAACAGAGTAGCATTATTTAGTTTTTATTATATCAATATTGGTCCCCAGATATCCAACTGTTTATCATTATAGATGTGAGCTTTTAAGTCAATATAAGTGATGTTTTTATCTTAATAATATAATTAGTTCTTAATTGAGCAAATCAGAGGAAGCATGATTTTGGAACCTCCATCAGGCATTACATACAAAGGGGTAGATACTCAAAGCTCCGTCTTTATCCCAGTCTATTAACTTGTTGTTAGTTTTCCAATATTGGAATACAGCATAAAGTTTCAAGATTATCTACCTGTATCTATGAGAGAGTCCACTGAGCAGCTTTGCTTGTGAATTGATTGTAGAACAGCAATGTAGAAAGCAAAAAAAGTATTTTTTTATGACTTACTGTATGTTATACTAGAATTCATTTAAAAGGGAAAGAGTGTAAATTCAGAGTTTTTGTTAAATCAAAACAAAAGATTGTGTGCATTTTTTTAACTGTTTATTTATTTCAGAATTTTTTCACATACAGTATGAAATACAAATAATCAATGGGGAAGGGGTACACAAAAAAGAAGGGAGTGGAAGGGTAGCATGCTATGCATATGTCGTTACATTAAAGTTTTCCAGTTATACAATCAATTAAAATACACAGTTTCACATTATTTGTGTATACACATTGACAATATAAATATGTTCTGTAAAATGAATCTCTGATGCTTTTGTGCCACAGCTAATGAAACAGGGTAGAATCTTACAGTAGTCTCGATTTAATTTACACTGAAAAGGCAAAGATACAAAGAAAAAGCTACAGTAAGTACCTCACCATCAAATAGTTTCATGATACAAAAAAGTGTGGCATGATAAAGTATAGTTTGTGTTTTTGTTTTATTTTTTCAATAAAAAAACATGTAAGTTGTATGTACTATTAAGCTCAGTACTAAACCCATGTCTGCTGTCTGAAATTTCCTTTTTCCAATATGCGTTGATTTCTGAGAGTTGCTAGCAGCTATTCAACTACTCAATACCGGTTTTACTTTGTTTAATTAAAACTGTCAACTATTTCGAGCAAATATATACTCTCATTGTGACTGATTTAATATTGTCTTCCACTTTGAAAGCATCACTGGTAGAAAACGAATTACATTTAAAATAATTGATATTGTTTTTCAGTTACATCTGGTTCACTGGAACTCAGACAAGTATTCAAGTTTTGCTGAGGCTGCTAAAAATCCTGATGGATGTGTCATTCTTACCGTTTTTCTAAAGGTCAGTTATATTACAGGGTGGGTTGTTTTCATTTATACACAAACTACTAAAGTACTTAATTAGGACCACGTATTTTTCTAGTCATGAAATAGATTAACATTATCAGTCGTACAAATACTATTCTTCCATCCTAGCTCAAAGTTACTTTATAGAATGTATTGGTTGGAAAAATGATCAGACTGATGGCCCCAACCAATAAAATACAGTATGCTGTGATATTACACAAACATATACAATCTGAACAAATAGAAGCATTGGAAGCATCTCAGCGCACAGAATGTGCAAACATTATTAAAGAGGTGGGAATGTATGTATGTCTTTATCTATATAGCACCATTAACATACATAGCGCTTCACAGCAGTAACACAGTATAGTTAAAGGGGTGTTTCTGTGGTGTTGACATTTCTCATTGCTTTCCACTCTACATTCTACACATTAAAAACACAAATCTGAAACATTTTAAATTAGATTCTTTTATTAATTGTAAGAATGATTAATTCACCGTTTATTTCTATTGCATTAAAGGTTGGTAATGCCCACCCAGGCCTGCAAAAAGTTGTTGGTGCATTGAATCTCATTAAAACAAAGGTAAGAAAATAACCTGTCGGCAAACAGACCCTCTTGCTGTATTAGTAGAAGTAGTACAATGTGAATTTTCCCGAATATCCTATCTGTTCCCACAAAGGTTTTGTTTTATTTAAACTGAAAAAATTACAGAACAAATAAGAACACAGTCAATGTCCTTTCTTAGCATGCCTCTGTGAGGGAGATGTGAAAGAAAGTTCATGTCCTGAACTGCCTTGAACTGCCTTGACTTTTGCAGGTTTTTCTGCATCTCTATAACAGAACACACATGTTTTTCTTATGTAACGGGTATTCCCCCACCCAATCGCAGATTATAGTGTGGGTGCGGAGAACATACAGTGTTACCTGGTGTGTGGTGCTTTACCTGTTGGCTCACAGGAGGGCTGAGCTTCCGCCACGGGGAACCTGGGGCAATTATATGATACTATGAGTAACCGCGTACTCGGTGCTGCGCCTCCACCTGCGATGGCTCCCACCATAGGGGGAGTGGTTCCTCGCAGGACACATACAAATAACTCGCACACCTATTTGTATAGTAAATAAGAACGTTTACTTGGGAACATAAGAAACAGCATACA
The DNA here is from genome assembly GCF_040206685.1 of Ascaphus truei. NCBI lineage: Eukaryota > Metazoa > Chordata > Amphibia > Anura > Ascaphidae > Ascaphus > Ascaphus truei. Next base: position 80,803,444 of record NC_134484.1, read on the forward strand.
ACACAAATACCATACACAGAATAACGGGTGTCCCTCTCGGGAGGAGACACTGACTGCGGCGTCACGCAGGGAGCTTCCCCAACACCAAGTGATCCCACCCAGTGTCCCTGGAATCCCCACCCAATGTCCCGCACTCTTGCAGAGAGAGAGAATATGGGTGACTGCGCAGTCACTATTAAACTAAGGGCCCGTTGGTGCACTTGTTGATTTAATAGTACCTGCCCGAGCACTCCGGTGCTTGGATCTCCAACTGGCTTCGCAAAGGATCCGGCGACCAAAGAACACCGGAACCACCTCCAGGGCGATCCCACCCGGAGGACTGCAACAGCCACAATGAAGAACTGCGCCCACTCGCTGCACGGTGGCGTAGCGTCCACTGTGTCTCTATATGGGGTTCCTTCTGAACTACAGTGACACGCGCCATACTATAGGCCGTCCCTACAGCACAGCAACCTGGAATAGCTTTGGGGAAAACTCCTATGGCCTACGGAGTAGCCTATCTTATGCAGGGGTCCCTGACCCCCTGCACCCGCACTACCTCCTCCCGTACTACCCGAGTCCCCTCTGCCTCACTATTAACTAACTGGTCCCAGCGCCTGCAGCAACAAGCTGTGACCCACTGGATGCTTGCAGCCAACGTGCTGCACAACACTGTGCCTGCCTGCCTGTCAGACCTCACGGCACTGACAGCCGTGACCCTGACAAGAGAGCACACTGACACTAAGGGCAGCGTCCCTATCTTGGGCCATCCCTTATCAATTACCCACTAACCTGGTGGGGAGTTGGGGCCTACCTGGGATGTGGGTACCTATCTGGGTGCAGGAGCTGCACTCACTCCCTGCACCCTTCCTTCCCTCACAGCTCCCCAGCTCCAACTCATGCAAGTGACAGGGTCCCTAACCTGAGGGCTGTCCCTGGCAACACTCACTCCACTGGGCGACTCAGGGCTATCTCGGGCCTTGGGGGTTGCTGGCCTAGTACAGGGAGTCACTGACTCCTGTACCCTACCTCCTTCCCTTGGCTGCTCCTCGCTCTGAATAACAAAAATCCTGTCTGCACACAACATTGTTGCAACTCTGCAGCATGAGAATCTGCCAGCTCTATTGGCTTCAATGCTGCCTGTGACAAGGGTTAAAGTGCAGTCCTCAGAGGCTGCTGGGAATTGTAGTTCTTGGTACAGCTCTTTTCTATGGGGACCGCGTGTACGATCTTTACTGCGCATGGATGAAGCTCGCGCCATAACCAAGAGGGCGGTGCCCGCCGGGAGAAGTCGCTGTCCCCTTCCTCCACTGCCACAGGTGTAAGGCAGGGGGCAAAGGAAGATCAGGGGAACCGGGGGTGACCCCCTTACACTTACAAATACATAACATAAAAGAGAACCATTAACATTATGGACAATATGGCTCTGCCATCATGAGACTTTGGTGCAGTCCTTGTGTTCTAACTTCAATCCCAAAGCATTCTGGTTATTAATAGTCCTGCATTAACCAGAACTGGAATCTAGTCACAGGATGCCATGGAGGCAGGTTGTCATTGCTGCAATAAACAAAGGGAAAAGTCTGATTATGGCATACTTTTACCATGCCGTTATCCAGCCTAATCCCAATAGTTGGGCACATCTATCTGACTCATCTCTCTGCTTGAGTAAGCCTGAATCTTTTGCAACTTTCAATGTTAGTGTGGGGATACGTAAATCAATGGTACATTGATGCAACTAGCTGCTAATATTTCTTAAAATTACATTTGTAATGCTGATTTTAATAACCAGGCTCATAAAAACCAACACATTTTCTTAACGTAGACCATATCATTTTATTCTAGTCTATTTACTGAAACAGGTAAGACATTTGAAAATGGTTCGAACTATTTTCATTGATTATTATTTAATATCTTATTATTCTCTTCTAGGGCCAAGAAGCTGACTTTACCAATTTTGATGCTTCAACTCTGCTCCCTGGTTCCCTGGACTACTGGACCTACCATGGTTCATTGACTCACCCTCCTCTGTATGAGTGTGTCACATGGATTATCTTCAAAGAGCCCATAAATGCCAGTTCTGAGCAGGTATTACTAAAAAGGAAACATAACAAAATATGTTGGAAAATATTCCCAAGAAGAATTATACATAATTTACTTGAGATACAGAAATTGCACAAAATGACATAAATAACATGTTCATTAACTCTTATTTTTAATAGCGCTGCTGTTAAATAATGCACCAAAGTTAATGCAAATGCATCACGTTAATGGGAGAGGTAATGTCTGCTGCATCCATAGTACCCTACAGAGCTGAGTTTACAAAATATTCCATCTGTGCAATAATAGCAAACTGTGGACTTTCTGTTTTCACTGCAGAAAGTTGTGAGCCATTTCATTTATTCAGTATAATTGAAAATAAAATTGCAGGTTTTTCTACATTTTCTGTATCTCTGTGGAATTTGCCTAGAATTGGCAACAGTGACAAATCGGCAATATGACTATATTAAAAGTATAAACTGAGGGACCCTTACTGATCTGTGGGCGAAAAAAATCCTGAGAATGACGTGTAAAATAGCACCAACTGAGACATATTTCTTTGGCCGAAATTGCGTGTAAAACAGGACAGGCTGAGGGATTGTTCATAAATTGAGGGGACGGAGAATCCCCAGAATTAAATAGCAAACCAATAAAAAAAAAAATTGGGGGGGGGGGAGAAATCAGCAGTTAATATACAAATGTAGCGGTCGTTAATGCCGGCGCTGGCACTTTGCAGTGTGACATACACAACGTGCCAGTGGGAGCAGACACCATTGTCCAGACACCAGCTGCATGTGAAAAGGGGCATGGCTAACACGCTGACGCACCTGCAATAAATCTGTTAATATTTTGTGAAAATCTGCAAATGGCGTAAGAGATACAATTCTGCAAAAGTGCTAACATTCCACAGAAGTGGAAATAGCGGATTTTACTGAGCTCTAGTACCCAGAGATACATTATCACAATGTCAAATAAATGTGGATCAATCTTGCACTATATGCAATGAATGTATGCAATGTTTATACTGTATGGGAATTGCCCCACTTATTCTTATGCACTTTTAGGGGTATATTTTATACACTCCAAATCAGCTGTTCGACCAGAAATTCCCATTGGCATCAATGGGGGATTGTGCCCGAACAGCAGTTTTGGAGTACATGGAATTACCCATTATTCCAGTTCATCTAATAAATGTATTAAGAACTAAGAAAGAGCTGGCAAGCACCTTGATGCTCTGATGCAAAGTGTTGCTTAGTGAAAAGGACGCCGTTTGCACCTTTGCAAATGTATCTATTTGATACATACCCCAGTAATTGTCAAACTGCACAAAAACAGTGTCCACCACAGAGCATATGTGCAATAATATACACTTACACATGCTTAAAGATATTGAAAGGTTTTGTTTTACATTTCTTGAACTATCAAGCATTTCATGTACTGTATCTATATAAATACACCCGTCACTTGTTTATTTATGCTATTTTCCTTTTATCTTAGATAAACCAATTCCGCAGCCTCTTGTCTTCTGGAGACGGGGAAAAAGCTTGTCCCATTCTGACCAATCATCGACCTACCCAGCCTCTAAAGGGCAGAGAACTGAAAGCCTCTTTTCATTAAAAGGATAAGAAACAGGAAAATGTACACATTACAATAAGAAGTCTCTTTTAATAAGCAACTGTGACATGATAGCAAAGAAATAGGTGCATGTTAATGTTATTATATACAATGGAACTAAAACAATAAAATGATCAGTCAAGAACACTTCATGTGTACATGCTATTTGAGGTCTCAATAATCATTTATAACAGGAATTCAAAATGTGTTGTATCATTAGCACCATCTAAGCAGAGAGGCTATTGTCATGAATTTACACACACTTACCTGTTCACCAAATGAATATGGATTATTAACATAGAAATAGAATTTGAGATGAGTCCCTGATCACTATGTAGACCCCCATCTGGGGACTACTAGTTCATGTAAAGGGTTAACAGCCTTAATGGGTTAACTGTATGGGATCACCCTATGCAGAAGGGGGTGCTCACTCATTTGTATACAGTAGAGGCAACTCTTATTCGAACAAAAACCAGTGGCAATTCCCCAAAAAAACCAGGAAACACCCAGGTACATTCTGAATACATGCCTTAAACTTTCCTTAAACTAGCCCCAGCATGTCTGCATTGATTAATGGCCTATCAGATTAACAGCGGGGGTCCCTGGCAGTCCCATTCAAACTGAATTGGACTGCCAGGGATCCCTGCTGTGTTAATCCTATGGGTCGTTAGTCAATGCAGAAATGCCTTAAACGTGCCTCAAACTAGCCCAGAACATACCCAGCACATACCCAGCACATACCCAGAATGTAACCCGGCTAGTTTACGGCAAATGTTAGAATAAACGTTGCCTCTACTGTATCTTGTGACCAGTGATGTCACTATAGGGAAATAGAAGGGTATATATAGCTCTACCCAGCAGGGGCCCACCTGAATTAGGGCATTATTGAAGCTTTGCAGGAGATTGCCAATCTAACCAATAAGAAGGGAAACAAGCCTAAGTACCTCCCCAGTGTAGGAATAAGAGCTACCAGGGGAAGAAGCACAAAGTAACCATATTGTTTGCCACCAGTTACTGTCTATGAGAAATCTGTCTTTTGTAAGTCGAGCATTATCAACAGATGTGAAGAAGGTCCATTATTATTCTATCTGCATATCCACACCCAGCCTGCATGGATCTAGCACCCTGAAAATGTACGATAGACTCAGCCTTGCCATGTATATACATCCAACTCAATGTAAACTCCTTCGGAACTGGGCAAGGAGTGTTACAATGTGAATGGTCGTGGAGATGAGCGCATACAAATGAGAAAACAGAGAATATGAATTAAGTACCAAAAACAATCTTAAACAATTTTAAAGGTGAGGGTGGTATTGGATTATAATAGGAACTAAGTCTACTCACACGGGCATGTGTGAACGAAAACCCTCAGTGTTGTCTTTATCTTTATCCACAATTGGATGCTTTTCACTGTCACCTGATGTCCTCAGTGGTCGCAGTGGAACAGAGAAAAGGCACAGTGGCCCAATATGAATAATGATTGGGTAATAGGTATAAAAGGATATTTTCTTTGGGGAGGTGTCTGGATAAATAGAATATTTACTCACACGGGCGTGTGTGAGTAACGATCACTCAACTGTGTCTTTATTTAGTTGCTTCTCTCCAATAGCAGGCGTAGTGATCACTAGATGTAATCTGTACACACGATAGGCTGCTTCCCTCTTGTCACTATGGTTCGTGGGGAGCTCGTTGCAATGGATAGATCAGCAGAGGAGGGCAAAAGTAGTACTGTATCAGCTAAGTGACGGTATATATTACAACAGGGGATACAGGAGGGGATGATAACCAAATGGTAATGCTATAAACACTTACATTGGCATGTACAAGTGAAGGACACTCAGATAGTTCTTTACTGCTGGCTTCTTTCCGACGTTAGGTGTCTGCGTCTTTAGTGCATGGACTGATATTTGACTCGCAGCAAACCCAGGGAAGGAGAAAGACCAGAGTAGTATATGGTACAAAGGTAATTTATTACACGACAGTACGGAATGGAAAATACTGTGTGAACTTACATAAAAATAAAAACGATAAGCTTCGCAGTCCAGGCGAACAGTCTCGGTTGCAGAAAGTCCCTTGCTCCGCGTCCGGATTGAGGGCTGGTTCCGGGATGGTTGCGAGGACTACGGTGGCTGTCACAGGTCAAAAAGGCTCCGCACTCCACCAGGAACTACGCGTTTCGGAAGCATACTTCCTTCGTCAGGTTTGGTGGTTGTGGAGAGGAGTGGAGCTTTATAGCAGTCTTAATCAGATCGGAGTTACTGCAGCTTGTTGGATAGATTGTTACAGCCAATCTGGCACTGTTGTCCTGATTGAAGCTCTAAGTGCATAGTTCTTAGCATAGTATGCATGCATAAGTGATAGGCAGTCAAAATGTGATCACAATAAAATAGAACTTAAAATCAACTGATGGAAACACGCTAGGCAATTAAACTAAAATAAAATACCAAATGGTAGATAAGTGGATAGATAAATAAATATACAACTAAAACATGTTGGGACTGTACTTTAAAATATAAAATAATATAAAAAACAATATAAAATAATATAAAAACAACAAAACATATAAGAATATATTAAAAATGACAATAATAATATTAAAAATATATTAAAATATTAAAATATATATATGGCAGGAGAATTATATTAATATATATATATATATATATATATATATATATGGCAGGAGAAGTGTACCGCAAAGTTAATGCTCTGAAAAAAGGATCAAGACAGAAAAACAGGACACATCAGTCTATGGAAACAAACTATTAAATAAAAGCACCGATATTAATATCAACGTTCAAACCCCTTGGGGCAAGTGTTTTAAGTCTGTAAATCCAAAAGGTCTCTTTTTGCAATAGTCTATCACCACCCTCCCCCCCCCCCCCCCCTCCCGCCAGCATGGAGGAACGTGCTCGATAGCCCGATAAATAAGGCCTGTAGGATCCCTGTTATGTTTCAGTTGGAAATGTCTTGGTACACTATGGGTTTGAAGTTGTTTTTTAATATTGCCCATGTGCTCCAGTATGCGTACTCGCAGGGGTCTGCAAGTGCGTCCCACATACTGGAGACTACATGGGCAATGGAGCAGATAGATTACAAATGTGGATTAATAGTTGATAAACTGCTTCATACTGAATCTTTCACCACTGACTGCTGAATCAAAATTCATTTTGTCCCGTGAGACGTTCGAACAGGCCTTACATGAATGACATTTATGAAAGCCAATTGTACTGGTGAGCCAATTGGATTGTACTGATGTTCCAGAGGATCTAAAAGTGCTAGGTGCCAATTTATTTTTAATGTTACCTGCTTTTTTAAAAGATCACTCTGGGATGGTTTGGTACAATAAGTGTTCTTTTAGAATTGGATCATCCTGCAGTAGATGCCAATGTCGTTCAAGAATTCTCTTTATTCTATCTGCGTCCTGATTAAATTTTGTTGTGTGGAGTGTTACAAAAAGATATTACAATCTGATCTGTGTACTGTACATTTGTCTTTCAAATTACATGTAGCCCCCTTCCTCCCCATGTCTAGGGAAACTACCTGTGGTGTGTTAGCTGCGTGGCTAACAGGAGGCCTGATCCTCCGCTGCAGGGAGCCTGGGGTGGTGGTGGTTTATCTGATGACAGCGCCTCCACCTGAGAAGGATCCTAGCACAGTTGGATAACCCCTTCCAAGGAACACATAGTAAAGAATGAATATTCACACGGTGGTATAACAACTTATCTTTACTTGCAACACATACAACTCTACAATATCATGAGCATGTGTCATGAGCATGTGTCATACAGTGTCATGAGCCTTGCTAAACGAAATACACTGTTTTATTAAAGATGCTAATATATACAACGCTCAACAATTCAGTTAAGAAGTAATAAATTGATAAGAGGGAAGTCCCTTCTAGGATTAAAGTAAATGAAAGACAGTGGTATGTTTATTAGGATAAATGTAGATGATTGTCATTTTAAAATTATAATATGTATATTTGTAATCTTTTAACTTTACCATAGTAAAGAAAAGCTTTGGAGTGTTTTTACCATGTGTACCTAATGGCTTCTGTTGATAAGACTGCCAGTCTTTTAACCTAGAGATGATGTGTTGTCTGTTTTGTCCACTGTACAGTATGTATAGTAATTATGAAGCTGTCATTAGTCAATCAGATAAACATAAGTAACTGGCATACTTGAATTCAACAGACCTTGAGAAAGGGGATGAAAACATTCCTAAACAGGAGCATGGTGCTCTAAAAAGTTTAAGGCACTTATTCATATATTTATGTAGCCCCCTTGCTAAAACCAGACCCTTTTAGCATGCAGGCTAGGACAACACTCTGGCAGTGTAAGAATTAAACCCTTTGCACTTAGTCTTGCATGAGAGCTAGCTCAGAGCTATGTTACAATGTTGCAGCTTCCTGGCACATGACTCAGAGCTAGGAAGATTCTAGTAGCTCATGTGACCAGTGAGGTGATGCTGTGCAACACTTTGTTTTGCCCAGAGACTTGGGAAGGAAAGGTTCACACCCCCAGGGTATATAAATTGGGGGACCGCCCTTTAGGATTAGGAATGTACGGGTGAAGAGAGGCCGGAGAAGGTGAGCTGGATTAAGTCGGGCCCAGTTGTGCCAGAGTACAGACCCCAGGGAAGGCAAGCAGAGCAGCCAGCCATATCATCAGGCAGGCGAATAAAGGGGAAGCCTTAATCCTTGCACAGAGCATAGAGGAGGGAGATTCCTAACTGTGAGGTCCTGGAGCTAGGAGACAAAGAACAGCTACCCTAACATGGGAGGAGGTGAAGCCAGCCTACACATGGGAGGGGTAGTGTGAGGGGCTAGTTCGGATGACCTACAGGGAGCTAAAACCTGTCCTGATTGTTACTGTTTGTTCATGCTGATCCTGCAGACAATAAACCTCAACCAGTTTTCAAAGTCCCTGGCAGTCTGTAATAAGTTACTGATCTACACGTTCCTGCAAGCGGTCACCCCTGCCCCTGACATAGCCCTTGCAGGTGGAGGCGCTGCACCCTTTCCTGTGAAAGAGAATATCTACCCTCCAAGCTCCCTGCCCTGTGGAGGCCCAGGCTCCTGGATACCTGCAGGTGAACACCATGAACACCATATCCCCCTTCTATCTCACTAAGGGGGGGGGAAGGGTGTTACATTTAGATGCAATAATTAGGTATCCCATGAGAATTTACCTTTTGAAATTGATAATAAGGAGATGCTAGACTTGTGTGTATATGAAGATAGTGCCTACCTAGACTTTCATGATAAGAAAAAAGCACAGCAACCAGGAAAAATGGCATCACAGATTTCCTCTTGTAGAGCCCTGTGACAGGGTAAATTAAAGCCAGCAGCTATATACCTGGCAGATATATGTTTAGTCTGCAGTGCAGCAGTGATGAGGTTAACTTCAGCTGGGAAGCTCATGGCAATTAGTTGAATCCCAGCTGCCTAATCAAGATGTGTTAAAAAAAACCAGGATGTGCACACATGCAGCTAGCTGGTCAGGAGACAGGAGTTAGTTACTGAAGAGATTACTGATACTGTACAAGGTCTGTTTGAAAAGTACATGGTTTATGAACTGTTTGTCTCCTGCATACAAAAGAGTAGCTGCCTTATTTTTGCTCTGTCTGCTAAAGAGAAACTTATTTTTGTTTTGTCTGCTGAAGAAAAAGCTATTTTTCTTTTGTTTGCTGATGAGAAGCTATTTGTTTTTGATGTGCTGTATGTTTTAAGGCTAAAATAAATAAGCCTTATCCAAAGAACCCGCGTGTGTAGTTGCATGTACGCTGAAACATATGGTGTCAGAAGTGCCGGGATTTTCAAAAGGCCCCTGCAGTTAAAGGGCCACACACACACAAGAATGAGAAAAATGGAAGAATCTTTGAAAGAGTTTCTGTGTGAGCAGACCAGACAGCAGGGACAGTTAATGCAGGAGCAGGCCCGGCTACAAGCAGAGAGAGATGAAAGACTACAGGCAGCACAGGATGAGCGGATGGCCAGGCTGCTGACCCTATTCCAGGGGTCTGCCAATCCAGAACCTGCAAACAAACCCTCAGTTCTCCTGAGGAAAATGGCTCTGAACGAGGATCCAGAGGCTTTTTTACTGACATTTGAAAGGGTTGCTGTAGCTCAGGGCTGGAATGCAGATCGCTGGGCCACTGCTTTGGCCCCGCTCCTCATAGGAGAAGCCCAGGCCTCATATCAGGGCCTCCCTGCAGATCAGGCAATGGACAAGTAAAAGCCGCCATACTGGATCGCTTAGGTCTGACCCCAGAGACCTACCGACAGCAGTTCCGGAACATGAGGTACACTGCTAAGATGAGACCCTGGGTCCTCGCTCAGCGATTATTGGACTTGTGTACGCGCTAGATATAAGCTGAGGAGTGCACTAAGGAGGCAATTCTTGAGCAGGTGGTGTTGGAACAATTCCTACAGATAATACCCCCTTCTGCACGCTTGTGGGTAAAACGCCACGCTGCTGAAACCCTAGCTTTGGCGGTCCGACTCGTGGAGAACTTCCTTGGGGCTGAGGAGCAGGCGAGTGTCTTGGACCTGACGGATCCGACTCCACCGGCACTTGCGGACGCCCAAAGTGGGAGGTCTGATCAACGGGGAACCTACGGCCCGTTTATACGCAACCGCCAAGTCCAACGAAAGGAGCAGTCGTTCCAGCAAGGGCGGAGTCCAAATGCTGGTCCCCGCCGAGACCCTCATTCCCTTCATGATGTTGGCTAGTCGCCAAATGAGAGGAACTTCCGAGGACATTGCCCACAGGACCCACCAGATGCCTGGTCTCCAGTATCCGGTCCAGCGGAGCGCTATCCGCAACACCCTCCTGCGAGGGAACCCTCTCCATGTTCCGCCTGCGGAGAACAAGGCCACAAGCACATGGACTGTCCACAGATGGATTGTTCCTTCAGCAGGGCCGTCGCCTCGGCCGTCGCTTGAGAAAGTTACAAGCCCTGGCTACTTCCAGCCCAGGTTGGGGAAAAAAACGTCCAGGCCCTTGTAGATTCGGGCTCTGGGAAAACTCTTCCAGGAACTGTTACCGCCTAACGTGTGTTCATTTGACTCCCCATGGAGTATAGAATGTATACACGGCGATGTAAAGCGGTATCCGATGGCCAAAATCCAGCTACAGGTAAAAGGCCAGGAGGCCTACCTCGAAGTAGGAGTCGCTCCTTGGCTCCCTGCCCCCGTTGTGCTCAGCCGGGACTGGCTTTTCTTTTTGGACCTAATGGCTCCAGTCTCTTATGAGGAGCCTTATTTTATGGCTCAGGAGAACCCTGGCAAACTGCACCCCTTCTCGGCAGACCTTTTTCCCAGTAGACACCGGGTTCAAAAGACTCGGAAGCAGAGACGCTGTGACAAACAGGACTGGTTGCAGAAATCTGGGTCTCAAGGTGACCATTCTAATAGCCAGAAGTCACAAGTGATGACTGGGGATGGCCAGAGGGAGGGGGATATGGGCCCTGGAGATTTAGCAGACCTATACCTCCCTGATACCGTATGATAAGGTGGTAAAAATTGATGAGCAAATTTTGAATGCACAGGGGGTGATAGTATTCGCCCATTTTGAGTTATCAAATGATATCCTGTATAGGGTGAATAGGCAGACACAAACAGGGGAGGTCACCAGACAGATATTGGTTCCCAAGGCATTTGTTAAATCTGTGTTCACTCTAGCCCATACTGTCCCTTGGGGTGGTCACCTGGTCAGGGATAAAACATTGGACCGTATTTCGTCCCGATTCTATTGGCCAGGGATGCATAGTGATATTGCTAAGTTATGTGCGGCATGTCCGGAGTGCCAGCTAACTAGTCCAAAGGGACAAAAACCAGCCCCTTTGGTTCCTCTACCCTTGGTGTCAGTCCACTTTGAGAGGATTGGGGTAGACTTGGTAGGACCTCTAGAACCTTCTGCGAAAGGACACAGGTTTATTCTTGTAATAGTTGATTATGCAACAAGATATCCTGAGGCGTTCCCCCTGAGAACAGCAACGGCGAAGCAAGTAGCCAACAAGTTGTTGGAGCTGTTCTCACGGGTTGGACTTCCCCAGGTTAAGTTGACAGACCAAGGTACAAATTTTATGGCTAAACTGATGCAGGATGTCTTAAAGTTACTAGAGGTCAAGTCTGTTCGGACATCGGTCTACCATCCACAGACTGACGGATTGGTGGAAAGATTTAACCGAACTCTAAAAGGGATGCTGAGGAAATTTGTAGATTCAGAGAAGAGAGCCTAGGATTAACTTCTCCCTTTTCTGCTGTTTGCAGTGCGGGAAGTTCCCCAGGCCTCCACGGGATTCTCTCCATTTGAACTGCTCTATGGCCGCCAATCCCGGGGTATCCTAGACCTCCTAAAAGAGTCCTGGGAAGAACAGCGGTCCCCTTTTAAGAATACCCTGCAATATGTACTAGACCTTAGAAAGCGCCTAGATGTGGTCGGCCATTTTGCTAGGGAGAATCTTAGATCAGCCCAGGACAGTCAGGAGAGACATTACAATCAGAATGCTCGCATGAGAGTGTTTCACCCGGAAGACCAGGTGATGTTATTATTACCCAGTTGCGAGAGTAAACTCCTGGCCAAATGGCAGGGCCCATTCGAAGTACTCCGCCGCACTGGTGATGTGGATTACGAGATCGCTCAACCAGGGTCCAGGAAGGGTAAACAAATTTACCATGTGAACTTGCTGAAACCCTGGAAGATACAGCAGGCTCTATTCATCCACCCGGTGGAGGAGGAAATGGACTTGGGTCCTCAGCCCCCACGGGAGAACATCGTGGGTGACGATAAAATCCCAATGGGTAAACAGTTGTCCTCTGAACAAAAAAGAGGACTTGTTAGCAATAATTACACAATTCCATTATGTTTTTTCTGATTTACCAGGGCAAACTAACTTAATTTCACATGCGATCGAGACAGCACCTGGGGTAAAAGTACGTTCCCGTCCTTATAGGTTGCCTGAAAGTCGTAGGGCCCTGGTAGAGAAGGAGGTACAAGAAATGTTACACTTAGGAGTGATTGAGGAATCATGCAGTGAGTGGTGTAGTCCACTAGTTATGGTCCCTAAACCCGATGGGAAGGTAAGATTTTGTGTGGACCCTGTGGAGTCAGCGAGTGCATCCATTCCTGCATGAGAGCAGCGCAGCATGGCGTGGGATCACTGTGCGGTGTTGCTGAATTCCAAGGATTTTCCTGATCAGGACTGATCAGGGAGGTAGTATATATTAAGTGCACCACCGGGCCCCAACACAGGGAAGCGCTATCCCTCACACTCACACTGGTCTTTATTGTTGTGGACACTCAAGGGACTGAGGGGGATGTGTTGATGGACATGTGGGTGAGGGGATGGTATGCATTCAGGGTGATGCAAATGTTATTCATATGAGGTAGTGATGTTATGCAAAGAGAGTTTCATGGAAGTTATCGTTCATGCTCAGTAAATACTGTTATTTCACACTGTGTGTATTTACTGTATGGTTGTTCTGGTGAGGGCACACTCCCACCATGTTGGGATCCCTCATCAGTGGAGGCGCTGCACCGAGTGTAAGTACATACCCCAGGTTCCCTGTGGCGGAAGCTCAGCTCTCCTGGATGCCAAACAGGTACCGCATCACACTGATAAGTAGTCAGATACACCTACCCACCCCAACCTCACTTAGGGTGGTGGGAAAGAGGGCTACACCCCCATGGACTCAATGTACTCACATTTTGTACATGAAAATGTAGATATGTGGGGAAGACTGATGATATCGCTGGCAGGAATCTCTGGGGTCTGTCTGTATCTTTCAACTGCCTCATTCGATTCGGGTTTGTTGCGGTGTATCTATGCTGGTATCCCTCTAGGGCAACGGTGCGCAAACTGGGGGAGCGCCCCCCAGGGGGGGGCGAGAGAATTTGCAGGGGGGGGGCGTGGGCTGTTACAGAAGCCCTGCGCTCTTCCCCCAGGCATTTAATTTAATGCCAGGGGAGGCGTGAGACCTCTGTAACCTCACTTACCTACTGGCAGCCGGGTATTCGGCGACGCGTCGCCATGGCAACGCGGCATCAAATTTTGCCACGGTCATGTGACGTCATGCGTCGCCATGGCAATGCACGTCAAATGACATGTAGGGTCACATGACGTGAATCGCAACGTCATTTGAAGCCGTGCCTTCGGGGGAGGGGGGCTCCCTGGAAGGTGGCCGCAGTTGAAAAAGTTTGCGCAACGCTGCTCTAGGGCTTCCCTCCTGGATCTTTCCGGCATCTGACGTCACCTCTGCTTGGTCCCGCGTCACTTCCGGTAATGCTTAATCGTGTCACTTCCAGTTTTTGCTTTGGCCGCCTCATTGGTGTTTCTGCATACAGCGATCCTGCTTCAGGACCCATGCACATATTGTCACAATCAATTGGTTTATTGTGCAATGCTAGTTTTTTTTTTAAATGTAATGTGTTTTATTTAGTGGTTCTTTTTTTTTAGGTTGCCCATTTATTGCAATTTTGGCAATACATCTATTTGGGCATGGTTTACCACATTGACAATCAATGGGTAGAGGGGATGGGGGGGTCGAGGTTGTTGCCCGGAGAGGATGGTTAGGCTTCCCAGTTGAGTAGCAGGGAGGGGGGTAACAACTTAATTACCATAGCGGTTACTAACCACAAAGGTAATTAAGGGGTTACTGGTAGTAGTTCATTTTTTTTTTTATGTTACTGCCCACGGAAGATGCAGAGGAAGGCGAGAAAGATGGTGATGAGGACCAGAGCAGCCTTCATCCTGACAGGGGTAAGTAGAACTTTAATTTATGTTATGCTGGCTGGGTACTGTTTTATTTTTAATGGGCAAATGTGCTATTATCCATATCTTGATAATAGGAATTTTGCCCATTATTGTACTGTATGTGTTGTGGGGGAGGGTGTGGGGAGTAGAGGGGGCAGTAGGGTTGTTGTATTTTCTTCCCTCACGGTTTCTGACTTACGATCATTGTTTCTGAATAACCGTGATAACACAAATGTCAGATTATTCGGTAGGGTCATGCCAAACTGTTCGATCTGACAGTGATAACATCGAAGCTACTAGAATAAGCCCCATAGTAAATGGTAAAGCAATCCAAACTCACCTTAGCAAACTGGACACCCTCTACAACTCAATATGCTGCTTTATCCTACAATGTAACAACAACATCATTGCTACATGCTCAAATGTCTAGATTGGTTGTCACTTGAGTCTAGGCGCAAAGTACATTTTTCCAATCGTGCCTTCAAATTATTTCTGGGCAAGCTACCCGCCTATCTGAACAAGCTTCTCACCCCTAGCACACAAAGCCCTTATCACCTGAGATCTGACTCCAAAAGACTTTTCACAGTCCCAAGTTTCAACAAAGAAACCGGTCGCTCATCCTTCTCTTACCATGCATCTCACAAATGGAGACTACCAGAGACACTCAAAGCTACCACCGGTCTAAATTGTTTCAAAACTTCATCTGTCTCATTTTTTTAATCTGGTCTGTAACTGCTAGATATGCCCATAACATATATTATCTTTAACTGTTCATGAAATGTCTTTAAATATAATGTATAATGTGTTCATTTAATGTAACCATGTACTGTATTCATAACTCTCTGCCTAGGACATACTTGAAAACGAGAGGTAACTCTCAATGTATTACTTCCTGGTAAAACATTTTCTAAATAAAAATAATACATGGACCTTTCTCAAGAAGACACAGAAGTGAAGGCAGTCACATACCTTGTGAGAATGAAAATGGTGTCAAAGTAGAGATGAGGTATGGGTGGGAGCGGCTGGTTGCTAAGCAATCCCAATACACCTAAGTGGTAATATGTGGGGTAAACACAGTAAAACACCACATAGTGAATGTAATGCTGTATACAGTAGATGGATATCCAGCACTCTTTGAAAAATTATATCTGCACATAAAAGTTGTCGTTTTTTATAAACCATGATACAATGAACAATAATGATGCATATAAAAAATAGAGTATAGAAGAAATGTACAATATTTGTCCTCTGTAAAACACCACACTAGAGTACAAAAGGCACTATGGTTAGGGTGTCAAATCTCTCAATTTTCACTATTCTCATTTTTCATATGTTTACTTATGTTACTATGTTTTAGACTTAGTGACAAAGTTCCACTCATTAGGATTTATATATTTATTGAGAAACATATTTTTTCTTTTCATATAGGTCTAGCACAGTTTGTCTTAAATTGTGCACTCAGCTACCATTATGTTAATATGTTGTTCTATTTCTCCTCTGTACTGTTCTCTCATGGCTATGTGTATACAGGTAGGTAGGTATTAACCTATTTGCTGTGCAATATGAATCTATGTGGGTTTAACTAGCCTATGGCATTTGGTTGTCTAGCAACCCGTTTGTACATACATGCTATTCATAGCTCCATCATGATACATGTGATCTGGTGATATCATGAAGGTTGCTTTGATGCACATGGGGGGCAGAAGATGCTTCCTCCATATGTGGTTCTCTCAAATATTGGTTGGGAAAGCTCCATCCTAGGTTGAATAAGCTGGCTGTGAGGTTGCTTGAGGTTGAAGCATTAGTTTATCCTTAAGCGAATTGAGGGCATCCATCGATATGAAAAGGAAGAGATATCCGGAGCCACTGCAGTATGACGATAATCAGCGCAAGCGAACCCAAATGGAAGAGAAAGGCTTTTATTGCTGCACACACAAGGACAGGTAAACCAGGGAGGACATCCATATGGTTCATGCTCTGTAACATGCATAAGGTCCATTTTTTCCCAGTGAGTCCATTCACTGGTCCCGCTCACCTGTGCACAATCAGTGCAGATCTGGCAACAGATGTGCAAGGCATGCAGTCACACACAATAGTCAAACAAAAACCTATTTGAAAATGCCATGCTATCCCTGAACAAAGTCTGCAGTGGGGTCCACTGGATGTCAGGTCAGGTGGGTCTGAAGAGCGGCACGCTGGGTCCAAAGCAGAGGATAGCTGGTTCTCAAGTGCAGTGTGCCCAGTCCCCAGTAGGGTGAACTTGAGGTTGATGCTAGATATAGGGGTAATCTCAATCCGAGATTGGGTGAGCTCCATCCGTGGTTGGGTGAGCTCCATCCGTGGTTGAGTGAGATGGGTGCGAGGCTGCTTGAGATTGATGCAAGTGATGTGAGCGCGGTCTGAGGTTGAGTGAGTTGGGTGCCATGGTGATTGAAGTTGATGGTAGGTGGAATGAGCTCGGTCTGAGAATGAGTGAGGGAGATGGGTCAGGTTTGGGTTGGGTTCACTCATTATCTCCATGGAAATTGTCTTTGCATCTGCAAGTTAAAAATATAAAGAAAGGGGACATTTAGTATGACTGTTCTTGTTTACTGTCAAGACATTTCTATAATAAACACAGTATTATGGGGCAGTGATGCTACCCAGCAACTGGTTTTTCTCACACTGCTAGAGCTGTTTTCTAGAAAATCAGTGGTTGTGGCTTCTTGTCCTGTTGGGTCTGACACCAGTATACCATTCCCATCGCTAGGTGCCTTAGGCTTGTCAACTCTATGTGGAAATCATTCTAGAAATGAAGAGTGGGACTCAAATTTACTTTGCATAACCATTAGCATATCTAATAGGGTACATCCGATATGCTCCTTTTTCAGAACAAGCGCGTCTCCCTAATTTCTTTGGCAGGAGGTTTGAGGGGATAAATATACAACTAGAGACAGAGACACTGCTGAATTGCAAGTCTATCTCCAAAAAAAATCCGCCTATAAAAATATTTCAAAATATAACAAAAATGAAAATTTAACCCATTCAGTGCCAAAGGAACTCTGGCACATTGCGATCATGTGATCATTCCTCAAGACGCCACTGATGACGTCTCCGTCAAAATGTTGGAGGCACTGACGAAATCTGAATCTCCAACAAATAGACAATAGCCACTTGACGCCACAAACTGTAAAGTGTAAAAAACTGTATAGTCACAATAATGTTGCAGATCAACATTTACAATTGATGATGTACCCCAAATACATTTCAGTTCAACTAAATTTAACTACGTAATGTTACTGGCTGTGATGTAAAGATGAATGGTCTAACATACTGTATACTAAAACATCTGTACCTTTAAATAGGGCAGCATCTATATAAAAACTACGAGAGTAACACATATTGAAGAGAACATTTTATATTACGTCTTAGTAAATTATTGGACAACTTTATGTATAGATACTGAAAAGATTAGGGACACTTCGTAGTCTCCAGAAATTATATTATGCTAGTACTATTTTAGTCATGTGCTAGAATCTGCTAAGAGACGTTTGCTCAATAAAAGCCTGCTGACGTCATTTTAGGTCATTTACATTTTGAGTACTTGAATGATCATAGATGTTCATAGCTTAGGAATGTTAACACAGTAACTGATAAAGGGCAATATTACTCTCAGAACATTGTGCCCTTCACCCTATAAATATAAAGAACCCACATTTAAATGCATAATTTATGTGAAACTCATGTTTCAGCACTTAAGAGCTCGGGGTTAGGATATCCCAGTTTTAAAATGTTATCTGATTTACAATTTTCATTACAATGTGTCTATCATTTATTGGATCAGAGAATTCAAATATCAGAAGAAGGGGCTAATTCTATATCCACCGAAGTGGAAGATCAGGTTAATTTTGTCTGAACATTGACCGATTGGCCGATTATATAGAATAAGCCTCTAAGGGGGAGATTTACTAAGCAGCTATCCATACCACACCAATTACACTGGGGTGACTGGGACACAGGACTACTTCAAAAATAATCTAGCTGTATATATACCTGTGACAGGGTGTTTTCCCTGCCTAATGGCTTTACTGGAAAAGCTATCTCTAGCTACTGAGTTCGGCAGGGAGCTGGTTAATCTCAGCAGGAGAACAGACTGAGGTAATAAAAACGCTTCCAGCCACGGTTGCCACCACTCCGGGTTTCACCCGGAGACCACAAGTTTTGACCACGTATCTCTGGGCTACAGGTTTACCTGGTAAACCTCCGGGTGGTGGCAACCGGCATCTCCCCTTGTAACTACTGGCAACATGGCTGCATGGCATCAAATGGCACCGCGTTGCCATCTCAACAGGAATGCCACGTGATGTAAGCACATCACGTGACACCCATTGGTATGACAACGAGACACTATGTGCCATCACGACCTGATGTGGTGCCACGTTGTCATGGCAACTTGACGCTGCGTGACGTTGTGACAACACATAGCGTCCCATTTTCATGGCAACGCAGCGTCATTTGACGCCGCACAGCCATATTGAAGAGAGTTGCAGGGGTAAGATGCCGGGAGGACACCAGAGGATGTCGGGATGACGCCAGAGGTAAGTGCTATATTTTAAAAATAAATAAAATTTCTGGGTTGGCCTTCAGTCGAAGGTGGCAACCCTGCTTCCAGCTGGCTCACTAACAGGGTTTAAAAGCCTGCTTGACAGCAGTGTCAGGACTCTCTAATTCAGGGAGGCACCCTGGACCGCTGTAGAGAGCACACCTGCACTGAGACTCTCCCCCCTCTCTATCAGTTCAAAATAATTTACAGTAATTTGACTGGCTATGAGGTGAAAGATGAATGATCTAACATATATTAAAACATCTGTACCTTTTAAATGGGTATTAAAAAAAAAAAAGGAAAAACAGGAGCCCGCAACAGGTTAAAAGAAAAGAGGAAATTGAACCCTCGCCCTAATCTGGGAATAAGTGTGGTGCTGCAATTTTCAAAGACTAATAAAATTCAAATAAAGAAAAAAAAGGGAGAAACAGACTGAGAAAAAGAAGTGCACTCAAGAAAACCTTAATACTAATAATGACAATGAATTTATTAATTATTTCTTACATTGAAAAAAAAAGTTGCATCGCTAGACAAAACCCTTAAGAAACCATAAATAGTGTTGTCACACCTCCACCCTAACTAAACAATTATAAAGTGCATGGTTGAAATCAGAAATCAGAAAACGTATATACAGTATACAAAACAAGACCATTTATCAGCGAGAGGAAATATTATTCCACCAAAATATTCAGATATACACAATTGCAAAATCCTTTTCAGTCTAAAATGCAAAAGTAGACAAAAAAATTGAAAAGTGAGATGTACAAGTGCTACCATTTAAACAAGGCCGTATTTGTATCAAAGTTATTATGTTTATATTATAGGTTTTAGTAAATTATTGAACAGCTTTGTGAATGGATAGCGAAAACATTAGCTACATCACTTTATAGCCTTCATGATAAATTATATTTTTGTAGTCGTGCTAGAAATTACCCTCAAAGTTTGGTCAATAAAAAAATGTTTACGTATCAACCAAGCTTCGTTTACTTTACGGTAATAAGATAGTGTGACGTAGGGATAGATGTGACTGCTTTTAATAAAGGCTAAGCCTTTACCCCTACCAGTCCATAATACATTTGTATTATGTTACGGATATCTATGTATTATGTAGCATGATTCCAGCACTTCAGGGACCAGGGGTACATTTTGTCTTCAGCTGGAAATGTTGCAAACGGCCAGTGACCTTTCCATGCAACTTTTTTCATGTTACTCTTTTAATGTTGCAGTAAAACCCACCTATCAGAGGCTAAGTAATATTGCAGGCAGCTGGCTTTGGCCCTCCCCTAAATGTATCTTTGTTATGCCATGGGGTATAAAAGTTGGGGAGGAGGCCCCGAGTCAGATGAAAGTGAAGAGGTTATTGAACGGCACCCGAAGATATTGCTGTTGATATGCCAGTTCCAGGCATAAGGTGCAGGTCCAACCCAATTCCTGTGGGCCAGTGTGTGGGAACAGTATGGGGAAATCTCCTGATAGAGGTCCCTGCACCTAGACCTGCAGAAAATTCCCCAGTTGCGACTGTGTATTTCTGTATTGACAGTTTTGGATCTTGGTTTTCAATCAATTCCCTTTTATTAACTCTGTAGTTCTGTCTGGCGAGTTGATCCCTGGTGTATTCTTCCTTGTCTCCCACGACAGATAGATCTATTCCATTATTTAAAAAAAAATATTAAATAAAATGTTCTTTTCGATTTAATTTTTTGTCTTATCTAGTGACTGTATTTACTGTACTTCTACCATTCCTGTCATATCTTAAATTTATAGATCAAACATCACGTCTGCATATAAAAGTTGTACAATTTACCTCATAGTGAATCTTCTACAACCAGGTTTTTTAGGTGATGGTGAAAGAAATCGAAAGAGACGGATAGATGTATTTTTAATAATAGTGATTAATCCTGTACATTGGTCTAATTTGATATATTCTCCCTTAAAGTATGAGTTGTTATACACGTACACCATACAGGAATTATTAGAATCAAAGGTTTCAAATCGAATAGAGATTGCACCGTTAGTCTTACATAAGAGATGATATACTGTATTGCCATTTACTATTCATGCTGGAAATAGACTAAACCAACAGCTGCTTAATTAACAAGCAATTCATTACAAAGCTATTTCCTTACCAAGCTACAATATTATCTGTGGACCAAATGCCTCTAGGCATTTCATCTCCTGCTCCTGTATTAGAGATTTTAGAGTGACAAACAAGTATTGCTGGTTCAAATATTGTTTACACAAATCTTTATATACTATTGATGTTATGATGGTCAATGCCGCTTTCTATTGTGATTTTTCTGCCGGTCTGGTTTTTCCTTGTTTTGTTTATCCTAGTATTTTCTTCAATATGCTGTACTGTATTGAACAACATTCTTTACAAGTATCAGCACCAGATAACATACAAACATAGCAGAGTAGGTGAAATAGACAGAGACGTAGCAGGCTTAATTTGTATTTGCTGTGGCATACTGCAGTATATGCAGTGATATTATAGCCAACATTACTATTAATTCCTATGGAAGCTGTGATACTCTAAGTTATACCAGTACATTGTGTGCTATTATGGGATCAAAGTTGTATGCTACATTTGTTTATCTACTGAGTTCCACCTCTAAATTCTAATTCGCCATATGCCCATCCTATATTTATGAGTTATATATTCCTTTTATACCTTTCCATTCCAAAAAGATGTCTAATCAATTCTTAGATATCTACTGTATCTGCCTTCACAGTCTCCACGTGTCGTAAACTCTTAATTTGGCTGCTCTTACTATACTGCAAATTAAATTTCCCTTCCTTTATTCTCAAGGGATAACCCTGTGCCATTTGTACTGTCCCTGTGATGAAAAGCTCTTGAAAGATCCTTGCACTGGCTTGGGATAGATTTGTAAATTAATTATGTCCCCTACAAGATTGCACTTTTTTTCTACAGGTATTCAGTAATGTCTTTTTTTTTATGGTTAGACCAGGTGCCCAAACTGTACTCCATATTCAAGGTGTGGTTTATGCTCTGTTTCCTTTCCTCTATACTGCATTTATTCATTATAATATCCTGGTATCCTTTCCAGCTACTGCCCACATTATTGCTTAGTCTTCTGTCTACGTGTATTCCTATATCGTTCTCCCCAACACATTTAACTCATTTTATCTTCTTCCTGAATCTCCACATTCATCAAGAAATCCATAAACACTCAGTCTTAGGCTGAAGTAGTGGCTCAGTGAGTAATGACACTGACTGGCACTGAGTTTGATGCAGGGGAACCCGGTTCAATTCCTGGTATCAGCTCCTTGTGACCTTGGGCAAGTCACTTTATCTCCCTGTTCCTCAGACACAAAAAAAACAGATTGTAATCTCCATGGGGCAGGGACTGTGTCTGCAAAACGTCTCTGTAAAGTGCTACGTAAAACTAGCAGCGCTATACAATAACATGCTATTATTATTATTTGTCTTGATATCAGATGACAAAAGTAAGCTGTTCAACTAACACAAACAAGTACCGTAGCACTTCTTACATTCAATATGCTATAAGATTAAAAATAGCAGTGAGTATTAAGAACCTGTGTATATATACAGAAAATTGGAAACTGTAGTTTAAGCCTAGCAAGTGATGTTTGGGAGACCCAAATGTAAAGAATATGAGTTATGCAACTACAGTATTTTTAGGAAGTGTTATAAATGTTCTGACAATGTGAAAGGCAATATAGAAGCAATCAGAAAAGGGGTGAAAGAGAGGAAAATGCAACATTTGGTTCTGTGCTCAATGAACAATCTGGTGTGCATGCACCATTATATCAGATTTTGTCCCCATTGATATAGCCAAGGTCTGGCCCAATTAAATAAAAGAGAGTTTATTGTCACATTTTGATGAAAAAATCGATCCATTTATGAGACATCAATTTCCAAACCTGGTAGAAAATTGTACCCACACATTTGTTTGTGTGCTAAAAATCAATAAGCTTATTCATCTATCTTCTTGCAGTCAGTGAATGTGATGATGTTATCAGTAGAGACTTTATTAAGGGTTATTCATCTTTCAGTTGTAACGAAGTATGGGCCTCATTTATTCTGGAAACATTTCACAAATAATGTTTTCATTTCACAAGACTGAGAAATACAGACTGAGAAATACAGACTGCTCTCTCGCCCTCTCGCCCTCTCGCCCTCTCGCCCTCTCGTCCTTTCCCCCTCCACGTTGTGGCTCTTTTGCACATGTACTTCTCCTGCTCAGATTTGACAACTTCCATGTACAAAAGTACTGTATCATCTATATGGAATTAATACCCTCCTGTGACACCTCGCAGCTCTCCTTCACCGAGGCAATAACCCTGAAAAACTAGTATAACCCGCTACCTCAAAGTGCTCCCATACTGCTGAATATCAGTGGAAGTTATCAGATTTTCACTATAAAAGTACAGTACCCATTCTTCCTACAATGCTATTCAACAGATACTTTTCCTCACTTCTGTATGTTTTTCATGGTATTGTCTTTGGAACCCTTTTTTTTTTTTTACAGAACTGTGGAATATCTTGGCACATAATATATTCATTATGATAACATGAATAATCCATATAAAATTAATATTGTGCAGCATACAGTAAATAAGATGAATAATGTCATTCAGCCATTTAACATTAGTTTTACAGTAAAACATATGGTATTTCATTTATTTTATTAGCGACCAATTTGAATGTATTTTTTACCACTTTTCTCTTGTTTTGTACAATTGGGATCCTGCAATTTACAAATCTCTGAGAAAAATCCATTTGAATACAGTGTTTTCAAAGTCCTAAAGTACTGAAGGCTATGGATTTAACTAAAATAAATCACACAAGAGGAGATTTGCACGTTTGGGGCTTTGACAATCAACGCGTGACATAATTTATGATTGACTAGTTCCTGCTAAATACATTTGCCCAGTACATTTTTAAATAACTTAAATATATCAAACAAGCTAAAAAATACTTTTCAAAAATTCCAATATACCTGTATCTATCTGTAGAAAATTCTCTGCGTGAGAAATATATCAGAATCTTCTACATAGGCATCACAATGCACACTGCCACCACCATACAGCAATTCCGTAATCATTGAACATTACAACAAAATTATCAAATTAAATTGGCTCTGCAAGTTCTCTTCCTCTATTAAAAAAAGTTGCTAAAATTACAAAATAGTTAATTTAACTATATATGTATAATTGTATCTATATGTATCTGACGATCTATCTATCCAGAAGTGTATAACCCATAGTGTAATACAGTTTATTACAAATGCTAGGCTGGAGTAACCTTAAAAATGCACACTCACTAACATAAGTAGTAAAATCGCAGTGTATAAAACCTGCTCACAGGTGGGGAAAGCTACTTGGCTGGAGTCCCAAAATGCAACCAGGAGAAGGCATGACACATCTCTGCAGTGAAGCCCTGTGTCTGTATGACCTCAGCTGAGCTCAACCCAGGTGGAAATGACAGTGAGAAGGCACAAGGGAACTGTGGGGACTCCAATGGCGACGTGGAGGAATCCTCAACAAGGTGCCCGACGCTATCCAAAAAATGCAGACATGCTATGAATATGGCTCAACTAGGGACACGAAAGGCATAGGGTGGAGATAGGCTATCAGGCCCTGGATTAGACCTCAATTGAGGCAATTTAATTATATTTATGAAGTAATTCCAGGGGGTCATTGAGTCTGAAGATCATGGAAAACCTTTTTGTAGATGGGGAAAGTGTTTTTTAGTTTATAATTAACTGATTTGGTGCCAATGATACTACATAAAGTTTAGCCTTTTGGTTGGAAAGGGCAATGAATGCAGTCTAGTGGTACTGTAGGTTTATAAGCCCTTTTGTAACACAAAAGTGGCCAGCTAGCAAATTTTCCCAATATTTGTTTTTATTGTATTATGCAAAAAGTTTATATATTGTTTTCGGGGCTGATTATATGGAACGGGGACAACTCACTGGTGCAGTATTCCTAGATTTTGCAAAGGCTTTTGATACAGTTGATCATGCTATCCTGCTTAACAAACTCCAGAGCTCTGGAATAGGGAAGCATGCTTTAAACTGGTTTCAGTCCTACCTATCAGGAAGATCCCAACATGTGTCCATCTCAGCCTCTAACTCCAACCCCCTGGATATCACCTGTGGTGTCCCGCAAGGCTCTGTTCTGGGCCCCTACTCTTCTCAGTGTTCATTAATGATCTTCCCACAGCTTGTAAGGAAGCCTCAATACACATGTATGCAGATGACACAATCCTATATGCACACAGCCATAGCCTCTCTGACCTTCAACACATACTTCAGTCTGACTTTTTGAGACTCCAAAACTGGATTTCCCAAAACAAACTGTTTTTAAACACTGACAAGATTGTAACAATGGTATTTGGGACCAAGACTAAATTTGTAAAGCTTCCAGTGACTGAGCTCCTGATTAGAACCAACCCTAATTTATAAAATATTTTACCAGGAAGTAATACATTGAGAGTTACCTCTCGTTTTCAAGTATGTCCTGGGCACAGAGTTCAGACAAATAATACATGGTTACAACTACATAGAACAAACAGCTAAACAGGTAGCGCTAATCTAAGAACAAGGATAATATACAATATGTGATGTTTAACACCTAAGGTGTGGACCGTGGTACACACTTAAGGGGCTGCCCGGTGATACAACAAACTGACCCCCTGGTCAGAACATGAACATGGAAAGGAATATGTATCAGTAGGCGCCTGTGCAAACAATACCAAATATAAAGGATATAAAACCAGGTCTGTTTGGATGATCAGGAATGACTCCTCGTGGTGTGCTTTGAAATAAAGAAAGCACAATACATAGCGTAATACTGTTACACAAGAGACAAACAACATAAAGACAACATACAGCTGAGATATCAATTAGGAACTAATAAAGTTAAAAACATTTAATAGCAAGTTAATAGGTGTACATAAACATAAAAACAATAGGACACAGTTGATTGAATATGCACTCTGCAACACCGGATGGTTATTGTAAGCAGGCAGTGGATATGTCCTGGGCACAGAGTTCAGACAAATAATACATGGTTACAACTACTGTACAGTTACATAAATTAACAGGGTATACATTATATACAAGACATTGCATGCACTGTTAAAGAAAATATATATTATGGGCATATGAAACAGTTACAGACCAGATTAAAATGTGAGACAGCCTTAGATTTGAAAGAACTTAAACTGGTGGTGGATGTGAGAGTCTCTGGTAGGTTGTTCCAGTTTTGGGGTGCACTGTAAGAGAAGGAGGAACGGCCGGATACTTTGTTGAGCCTTGGGACCATGAACAGTCTTTTCGAGTCTGATCTCAGGTGATAAGTGCTGCATGTGGTAGCGGTGATGAGCTTGTTCAGATAGCTGGGTAGCTTGCCCATAAAGAATTTAAAGGCAAGACAGGAAAGGTGAACTTTGCGCCTAGACTCGAGTGATGACCAATCTAGTTCTTTGAGCATTTCGCAGTGATGTGTGTTGTAGTTGCATTGGAGAACAAAATGACAAAATGAATTGTAGAGGGTGTCAAGTTTGCTAAGGTGGGTTTGAGGTGCCGAACCATATACTATGTCTCCATAGTCAATAATTGGCATTAGCATCTGCTGTGCGATACGCTTTCTGTCCAAGAGACTTAGGGAGGATTTGTTCCTGTGAAGAACCCCTAGTTTGGCATAGGTCTTGGTTGTCAGGGTATCAATGTGCATCCCGAATGTTAAGTGGGAGTCAAACCATAAGCCCATGTATTTAAAACTAGTGACAGGGGTTAGGGTGGTGTTAGCGTTGGTTCTAATCAGGAGCTCAGTCGCTGGAAGCTTTAAAAATTTAGTCTTGTTCCAATCGTTTTCTGTATGACTTTATCAGTCTCTCACATCGTTGTGGAGGAATTTTGACCCACTCTGCTTTACAACGTTGCTTCAGCTCATTTAGGTTTGTGGGCATTTGTTTATGCACAGCTCTCTTAAGGTCCAGCTACAGCATTTCAATCGGGTTGAGGTCTGGACTTTGACTGGGCTATTGCAACACCTTGATTCTTTTCTTTTTCAGCCATTCTGTTGTAGATTTGCTGGTGTGCTTGGGATCATTGTCCTGTTGCATGATCTAATTTCGGCCAAGCTTTAGCTGTCGGACAGATGGCCTCACATTTGACTCTAGAATACTTTGGTATACAGAGGAGTTCATGGACGACTCAATGACTGCAAGGTTCCCAGGTCCTATGGCTGCAAAAACAAGCCCAAATCATCACCCCTCCACCACCATGCTTGACAGTTGGTATGAGGTGTTTGTGTTGATAGGATGTGTTTGGTTTTCGCCAAATGTGGCGCTGTGCATTATGGCCAAACATCTCCACTTTGGTCTCGTCTGTCCAAAGGATATTGTTCCAGAAGTCTTGTGGTTTGTACAGATGCAACTTTGCAAACCTAAGCCGTGCTGCCCTGTTCTTTTTAGAGAAAAGAGGCTTTCTCCTGGCAACCCTTCCAAACAAACCATACTTGTTCAGTCTTTTTCTAATTGTACTGTCATGAACTTTAACATTTAACATGCTAACTGAGGCCTGTAAAGTCTGAGATGTAACTCTTGGGTATTTTGCAATTTCTCTGAGCATTGCACAGTCTGATCTTGGGGTAAATTTGCTGGGACGGTCACTCCTGGGAAGATTGGCAATTGTCTGGAATGTTTTCCACTTTGAATATTATTTCTCACTGTAGAATGATGGACTTTAAATTGTTTGGAAATGGCCTTATAACCCTTCCCAGATTGATGGGCAGCAACAATTGCTTCTCTAAATTCATTGCTGATGTCTTTCCTCCTTGGCATTGTGTTGACCACCTGAATGCTCCAGGCCAGCAAACTGCTAAAACTTCGGCTTTTATAGAGGTGGTCACACTTGCTGATGATCAATTAATGAAGGGCATTTGATTAGCAGCACCTGTCTGCTACTTAGCATCTTAATTCCTATGGAAGCAGTAAGGGTGTACTTAGTTTTTCACACATACAGTAGCTTCTCCATTTTGGCTTTATTTTTGTTAAATAAATCATGACACAGTGTAATATGTCATGTGTTGTTGTTCATCTGAGGTTGTATTTATCTAATTTTTAGACCTGCTAAGGAACAGATGATTGTTATTATGTCCTGAAATGTAAAACCATGGAAATCAAAGAGGGTGTACTTTCTTTTTCACATGACTGTACCTATATAATGTAAAACATGAGCTCTAGAAAAAATATTCGTGGGACCTTTTTGTCACGTCACCCTCCTATTTAGCTTTCTCTTATGATTTATTTTTTTATTGTATATTATGTGTCATGTGGAGATAAGACAAGCCAAATAAACCAGGCTATAAAGTCTTAGTGTAATGCCTATAAAAAAGATTTTTTTTAAACCACAAAGTTATATAGTACCATAGTAGAATAGGTTGAAAAAAGAGATATGCCCATCGAATTCACCCTTTAACCTACTGATCTGGTTTTCTCTTATTGACTTACTGAGACAAACATAAGATCTGCAAATTGCAGGTTAAAGCCACTCCAGTCAAATTCACTGCATTGTTATCAAGTTGTCAGGTATGGCACACCTATGAGTACGTGACCTGTATACGTGACAAGGATTAAGACACAGCTCTCTAGCTGGCCCACTTTTCACTTCACAAAGGTCCCTCAAATAAACAATATCTCCTCTCAATCCGTCCCTATTTACCATCTGCCAAATAGCACACTTGTGATCACGTGATTTAGATACTGTATGCACCAGAGTTAATACACATGGCTGGTCCACTCAACATTCTCCTCTGCAATGTTCCATTCAATTAGTTAATATTAACCCCTTACTTGATTGCAATCAAATCTATACGCTTCCGCCACCCAATAAATATGCAAAATATGTTAATTGATATATCTGCTAGGGTCTCATTTACCTGTTTATTATAGAAAAAACTATGCACTTAACACACAAAAATCTGTTGTTGCAAAATTTGTCCGAAAATGTAAATATTCTCTACAAAGCGTACAACAGTTCATTCAGAGCCCCACAGCATTACTGTACTTATTAAAGAATTGTTTTATATGTGTATATATACATAGTATAGTTATCAGTCCGAGAACCAATAAAGGAGACAGCATACAGCAAGGAGTAATCCAAAGGTAATGTATTGGAAAACACACTGTCTACACGAATGCCAACGTTTCGGTCCCACAGGGAGACCTTCCTCAGGGCCGTGCCACGGTGTATTGTATTGTATGTCTTTATTTATATAGCGCCATTAATGTACATAGCGCTTCACAGTAGTAATACATGTGGTAATCAAATAAATAACAGATAATATAAATAACAGATCATGGAAATAAGTGCTTTAGACATTAAAGTAACATTAAGGAAGAGGAGTCCCTGCTCCGAGGAGCTTACAGTCTAATTGGTAGGTAGGGAGAACGTACAGAGACAGTAGGAGGGAGTTCTGGTAAGTGCGTCTGCAGGGGGCCAAGCTTTATGTATCATGTGTTCAGAATATCTACAGTGCTATTCATATGCTTCTTTAAGCAAGTGTGTCTTAAGGTGGGTCTTAAAGGTGGATAGAGAGGTTGCTAGTCGGGTACTGAGGGGAAGGGCATTCCATAGGTGTGGGGCAGTCAGTGAGAAAGGTTTACGACGGGAGAGGGATTTAGATACAAAGGGGGTAGAAAGAAGACATCCTTGAGCAGAACGCAAGCATCGGGATGGTGCATAGCGAGAAATTAGGGCTGAGATGTAAGGAGGGGCAGAAGAGTGCAAAGCTTTAAAAGTGAGGAGAAGAATGGAGTGTGAGATGCGGGATTTGATCGGAAGCCAGGAGAGGGATTTCATGAGGGGAGATGCTGAGACAGATCTAGCAAAGAGTAGAGTGATTCTGGCAGCAGCATTTAGGATAGATTGTAGGGGAGACAGGTGAGAGGCAGGAAGGCCGGACAGCAGGAGGTTACAGTAATCAAGACGGGAGAGAATGAGGGCCTGAGTCAGAGTTTTAGCAGTCGAGCAACAGAGGAAAGGGCGTATCTTTGTTATATTGCGGAGGAAAAAGCGACAAGTTTTAGAAATGTTTTGAATGTGAGGGGCGAATGTGAGAGAGGAGTCGCGTGTGACCCCTAAGTGTCAGGATTCAGACGGGGTGGCGTAAGAGTAATGATATGTAGCCAGGTCCCCCGTCTCCTCTGGTTTCCCACTCCTCTTACCTCCGGTGCAGAGAGGTTGCTGCCGGGCGAGCGGGTTTCTGGAGATCCGCAGCGCACCTAGACAGAGTGGAGTATATCTCTGAGTCAGGTAGAATAATAATAAGCATGTTCTTGTATAGCGCTACTAGTTTTACATAGCTCTTTGCAGAGACATTTTGCAGGCACAGGTCCCTGCCCCGTGGAGCATACCATCTATGTTTTTGGTGCCTGAGGCACAGGAAATTAAAGTGACTTGCCCAAGGTAACAAGGAGCAGACACCGGGAATTGAACCAGGTTCCCTTGCTTCAAAGTCAGTGTCTTTTCTCACTGAGCCACTACTCCGTTAAGGTACGTGATAGTGAGGGCAATATGGTCAAGAAGCCCGACCCGGCCCACTACTACTGAGGTAGCTCATGTACCACTCACATTAGATTCAGGTTCCAGCTGCGAGTGGATATTGTCATGGTACTATTGTGTTGAAATGTATTAAATGTACATCTCTGCATCTCCCTGTCTCCGACTGAAGCGTGGTCCTGCTTCGCGCCAAACTGTACTCCCTGGGACTCGTGAATGCAACAGCCCTATTGGCTGTGCCATGTCCCAAGATTGGACCACCCCAAAGGATCCTGGGAGGTGTAGTTTCCCTGTGGAGTATTTCCTAAGATGGCCGCAGCTACTGAGAAGCCTCTGCGCATGCGCGGCTATGCAGAAGATGGCGGTGTCCTGAGCAGTGTCCCACCGAGGAGCTCCGGCGACCCGGTCGCCCCTCTGACTGCCCGCAGCTCCCACCGCATCGCTCCCTGCACCGGAGCGCCTGCGCAACCAGCCGCAGCCTCCCCCGCAGCCGCAGCGATGTAAGGGGAACCAAGCGGGAACTGGCTACATAAGAGTGGAGAATGAAACATGTATTATGTTTGCTACAGCAGAATGAATGTACTGTAATGGCGGTGTAATTGTGGGTAAAATTACATGAAGCTTAGCTCAGGAAAAATGAAACCCCAATAATGTTTTCTGGATTTTTTTCATGTAAGAGAAAGCTTTTATATTTCAGTGAATGGTTTTCTTAGCGTGTGAGTTGCATCATGGTGTTTCGTCTCTTTCTTTCTCTCTATATAGATTTTGCTCATTCTATTTGTTTCTTCATTCCTGTGTTTTTTTTTCTATACCTCTTTGCATCATATCCCTCTCTTCTACTGGGCTCTTTTGTATAATTATACTTGTGTATCCATAACCAGCTTGGCTAGATGCATGTGTATGTGCGTGTGTGTATTATAAATATATAATAATATATATTAAATGTTACGTTTGGCTGAAGCACTTATTCCAATGACTTGTTATTTATATTTATTTTTTATTTATATGATTACCACGTGTATTACTACTGTGAAGCGCTATGTACATTAATGGCGCTATACAAATAAAGACATACAATACAATATATATATATATATATATGTTTATACTGTGGGCTCTCCATTCATTTTTATTCACACTGATACACATACACACTCTTTCTTCACTAGCTTTCAGTTACCCTTTGACACCTCTAGCCATAAAACACATCCACACCGGGGGAAGGACAAGCACAGATAACATTCCAAGAGACACTGTTTTTA
Organism: Ascaphus truei; assembly: GCF_040206685.1. NCBI lineage: Eukaryota > Metazoa > Chordata > Amphibia > Anura > Ascaphidae > Ascaphus > Ascaphus truei. The sequence goes on from NC_134484.1 coordinate 80,835,234, forward strand.
AGTTATCCTTGCTTCATTCATTGTAACATCGCCGGAAGAAGAGATCAGTGTATCTCGAAAGCTCGCACAAATAAAAGCATTTCGTTAGCCACAGAACGGTATCATCTATTTATTTTTTGATTATTGAAGCTCGGCTAACACGGTACTGATACCTCTACACGTATATATATATATATATATATATATATATATATATATATATATATATATATATATATATATATATATACCAGTATGTGTATGATGACTACATAGTGTGTTTCTTGCATTAAAAACAGATGACTGTCTCAGTTAGATCCAGTCGGTGTCTCATAGTGATAGCTGTACTCACACGTGTCCGTGTCTCTGACCCGTGTCCTGGCTGGATGTTTGTAGTGTCGCCTTGATAGTAGTTGGGATGTACAGTAGCACTGGGGTGGATCTGAGGGACTTGTATCTTGGCTTGTGCAGCTGTGCTGAGATGCAGTGAGTTCACTCACATCTGCTACGTGTCAGAGACAACCTCTCTCTTGTAATGCTATTTTTTCAGTGTTCTATCCTAGGCTTCCTGGGGCTCAGTACGCATTGACAGGCAGATACACTCATCTCCTTCTTCATGCAAAATGGAGTGCTCCTTGGCGTTCTGACTGTGACAGGGAGTATTACACAGTAGGCGTATGCTTATAAGGGTTCACGTTAAAATGGATATGAAGTAAAAGGTGACACTGTGTACATGTCATTACCCTGGCTGCAGTGGAATCACTGTGTGCTAAGAGATAATGGGAAAAGACAGGGTTGCAGACCTGTCTGAGAGGTTAATCTGCTCACAAGGGATATTTATATTTGCTGTACACTGTACGGTGGAGGGTTTTTATCACTTTTTAACCCACCATAGCTTATATCAGGGGTGTGCAAAGTGGGGTGGGGGCGCGATGGCTGCAGTGGCCCCGCACTCTTCCCCATGGCATGTAAATTAAGTGCCGGGGGATTGCGTGAGGTCTCTGCAAGTGTCTCCTACCTTGTCTTCGGGGTCATGTAACGTGATGCACCGCCATGGCAACGTGCTTCAAATGACGTCCCGGGTCAAGTAACGTCATGTCACGTGACCTGCTGCGTCAGTTGACGCCGGATTTTAGGTAAGGGGGGCGCAAGCACGGGGGCTGTCAGGCAAGGGGGGCGCAGCACACAAAGTTTGCGCACCAATGACTTATATAATGTGTGGTTATATATAAAAAAAATGTAAAAGAATGCAATTAGATGATACAAGGAATTGTTAATGAAAAAAAAATTAAATGAAATAATGATTAAATACAGTAATCTAAAGCATATAGGAAAAGGCCAAACAGAAAAACCTGTCCGTATGAATAGAAAATATAGAATATATCTAGTCTTCTATATAGGTATAGCCCCGGTATCCCTCAGGGGATTGTCACATGCTGCGGCTGAGTCAATAGGGCGGCTGCATTTGCAATTAAGGCCTTTTCAGTGCAAGGGAGCCTGCGCTGGCAGTTTTGAATAGGGACAGTTAAGAGAGGCTGCAGTTACATGTTGCTAGGCAACCAGTGAAGCTGTGAGAGATGACAGTTTAGACAGTTTTTAAAAAGTGTCAGTTGGAGCTGGGAGCTCGGTGAGTTAGGGTGTGTGTGCAGGGAGCAGTAGCCCCTGGCACTAGGCCTAGTTACCCCCAGAGGCCCCAGATAAGTTACCATTGCCCCAGTTTGTGGTTGCTTCAGGGACAGGCCCTACTTGAGGAGTTCTGCCCCTTTAGCTATTTGGTTAAGTTAGAAGCCACTCAGTAGTGCGCAGCCTGATTACTGGGTCTGGGCTCAGACCCCCCCAGAGTTATATAGAGACTATCTTCTCAGAGGCCCCACCAAGCAGTGACTGCGGCCGGCCGGTTGCAGACGGATCCCCGTCAAAGCACAGACGGTGCGGAGTTGCGGTGATATTATCCACGCTGGAATTCACCCACGCGTAGGAGGACATCACGTTGGATCAGGCGGATCCACTTCAATGTATAGCTGCACCCGTGGCTGGAGCCCGGGCAGGTATCTATAAAGAGTGCACCAACACGTCCAGGGATAGCGCTATCTCCAACACATGAGGGTGGGTGTGGACATAAAGGGACATCGGGGGATTGATGCCCAGCACCCAAGTACTTTGGAGGAGGGAATATTTATGGTGATGTGTGCACCCTGTGCACTTCCATGTGTGTGTGTATACGCATTATTCTGTGTGGTGCAGGTACCGGAGTTATTATTAGTAGTTACAATAGTAAGCAGTTATTAGCATACACTGTGTGCGTGTTTTATTATTGTGGTTCCTGTAAGAGGACCATCCCACTCAGGTGGGAACCCTTACAGGTGGAGGCGCTGTGTTCGACGACGGATCAGGTAACCCCAGGCTCCCAGTGGCGGAGGTTCAGGCCTTCTGTGAGCCTATCAGGTGATGCACCACACCCGGTAACACAAGTGTAGATTTCCCCACATGGTCCCTATCTGCGATTGGGGGGGGGGGGAGGGAAGGTGTTACATAGGAATAAAGGAATAAAAGGAAACATAGCTCAATATTATAACTATATAAATATAGAGGTACAGATAATGACAAAAATCAGATTTTTGTGAAATCAGAAGAGAGAAAATACATGTGTAATGAATTAATGTGAAAGTGAAGAAATAAAAAACCAAAGTACTACAGTATGTGATTATGAATTAAGGGACACCCAGGAATGTGTCATCTATATAACACACACAACTCTTTCTGACAGCGCACTCTTACCCGATCCTTCCTCTCGGGCCTGAAGTTGATGCGACTTCCAGTGCTGGCAGGAGCAGGGAGAGGAAGGATAGCAGTGGTGACCGGGCGGTTCATGCAGCTGAGCTATGTGTGTGTGTGGGGGGGGGGGTGCTGCCGTGCATGGGACAGTATGGGAGAGATGTCCCAGCTTTCCCCCCCCCCTGGCGACCGTGGAACCCCTGAAGGGGGATCGTGGAACCCCAGGATTCCACAGAACACCGGTTAACAATAACTGGTCTAGAGTGCGTGTGGTCTATCCCACATATTGTGGTCCACAGGTGCAATATAAAAGATACAGTAAGTGACAAATGAACTTTTATTTTATTGATTTATAAAATGTTTTACCTGGAAGTAATACCGTAGTATGTCCTGGGCACAGTTACAGTATAACAATACATGGTTACATTAAATGAACAGAGTTATACAGTCAATTCACATACATTTCATGGACCAATAGAGTTTGAAAATTGGGTACAGGGGATAAAAGGGCTGGGGCGTTTCAGATTGAAATAGAGAAGCTTTCACATCAGCGAACGGCAGCAAACAGCTCACACCCTTTATCTGTCCTTCGGCTGAGCCAAAGGCTGTCCGCCTTTAGGGCGACGCAGATGTACACTGAAGGGGTTCAAACTGAATGCAGCTGTCCTTTGTCTTCCTGGCTCATTTACATTCCAGTGGGTGGAGATGACGTTCCACATAGTACAAGCAAAAGCAGATGTTAACACATAGCACGCTGTTTCTGTGCAGAGGGGAGCAGCTCTTGGTACCCCATTAGGCACCCGCCTTTGGGGTAACACTGAAGGGGTTCAAATTGAATGTAGCTGTGAAAGTCCTTTGTCTTCCGTACTGAGACAGTTGATCCTTCCCTTCACTTTGAATATCTCCTTGTTCGTCAAGGAACAGAAATAACTCTCAAGGTATTTATGTTTACAAGTTATGCATTTACCCTCGCCTAATTTAATTTAAAGATTTAATAGTACATGCTACTGATTACTTTTAATAACAACTCATACAGAACTCACACTGCCATCTAGTGGCAGCATGCTTTATAGCATGCTAAATATCTGCATTTGCCACTTCACCAAAAAGAATATGGATTACTAATATGGTAATATTATTTGAGAGAAGTCCCTGGTCAATAGAAATTAAAATCTGATTTGTATAATTTTTTATTTTTAAAGTACAATTTGCATAAAGCTTTCTCTGCCAGAGGGCCAGCAATACCTTGCAAAGCATTGTGCTGCTTACCATCTGGAAGCGAAATTATTATATTGTAGAATATGTTTCAGTTTCTATGGAGGGAGATTAGATACGGGGAATGGTTTTCAGTAAACTAAATAGGTTGCTTGGTGAGGATCCTAATATATATATATAACACCCAACAATTGAATGTAAAAGTAATACGTTGTATTTTATGAGTATTTTTAAATACTCTTGGGATAAGACTGTTTTCAGTTCTTCAAACTTTGATTTGTTGTCTGTTTGGTCCACTCTATTTATAGTAATTGTGAAGCTGTCAGTCAGATAAACATACAGTAAGCAGTTGATCTGCTTGAATTCAACAGACCTTGAGAAAGAGAACATACTGTATTCACAGGATGCAAATAAGTCACATTGTTATTTTAATGATGGGTGAATCTTACCTATTACATGGAATTGCCCCTTTAACCAAGAAATGTAAATTTAGTAGCAATAAATTATTATTTTAAAAAACCTGTTGGGTGTTAAGACTGTTTACATTTTGTGAATGTTCAGCAAAGATGTAGTAGAAGAGGCAAGAGGCAATCAAAATACTAAAATGATAAGCTAGTGATCAGAGGAGAACAAGATAAGAGTATATACAGATTGAAATGGGAAATCTTCTATCATAATCCCTTAATCTGCTTCATTCTAGGTCCAACTACAACATCCTATAGATTAAAAAAAAATATCCCATAGAAACTTGTTATCTTTGTGCCGTTATGTTTGGTGCACATATTGTGCACATTTACCTTCTGGCTGAGACGCAAGGGAGGTTTGATGTTACGATGTAATATGTTAAAATTTATGCTGCCGCAATTACCACCATATTCTTTGTCTTATTTAATGGTTAACATTAATGGCCAAAACTATGCCCACTACTTGCCCCTGCACGTCTACTTTCCAAACGTTTCTTAAAAACCACTAAAGCTGGTATTAGGCATGTTGTTAACATGTTATACAGTGTATGCTAGGCTTGCAAGCCTACTGCTACACAGCCTGGCAGCACTGTCCTCCTCCCCACATGCCTCTCCCCTCCACTGCAACTAGCCACTCCACTATGTATGATCAATTGTAGTGTGCATATAGCATATGAACAAATAGTAGTAAAAAATATATATATTAAAAAACTATACACGTGATGTAACCCGTCAATCTAACACAGATGGTGTAAAGTAGTAATTAAATTAATACAATTTGTTATTCAATTTCTTATTATAAATAACTACAGCTGGTAGTTATACACTCGTGTGACATTAACGGGAGGTGTGTGTAGACACTGGACGGTGGTATATTTATAATCGTAACAGACAAGCTACTTAACAATATTACCAAACTATAGAGCTAGTTACTAGTAAACTGTGCTATATACACAGAAGAAAAGTCTCTTGTCTCTATCTATAAATTATAGTAATAAATGTGACTGTAGCTGTGAGATTGAAGTCAGGTGAATTTGTCACACTCGCTGCTTCTGATGTTGCTGCTGGAACTGGCACTCTGGCAGTGGCTGGGATGATAAACTGGGTGCAAAAACGTAATGTACATGTTACACTCCTTGAACTTAATTGACTATTAATATACTGCTATAATACAGTAGACAATAGACAGCCAGTAGATCCCAGACAAGTGGTTAGACACAGACAGAGGTCAGGTCAGTCATATTAAAGGCTGCAAGTTTTATTATGTAAATATTATTAAATAATGCAACAAATTTAGTCAACTGCATTATAGCAGCAGTCGCACAGTAATCCCCAACAAGCTAAGCCCAAGAGCACAATGGCATAGACCTGAGGCTGAACCTCCCAAAGTGAATGCGAATGTGCAGACATTCATGTACGAATGCTTCGGTTATAGGAAAAAAAAGTGAATGTGCATTTTTTTAGATGAAGTTGAATGTCGACTAAAAAGTTGCCCATCTCTAGATTCTACTAAAATCACACAAACAAAACCTCATCCCACTGCACCATGCAAAGACCTGATGAAGTAAAATGTTTGAACTGTGGAATCAACAAAAGAGACTAATCAGAGAGCAAGAACAGTGAGTGTGATATGTGGGGGCACAGCAGGGCCGCAGGGCAGCAGGGCAGCAGACGAGAGTATATCAGAAAAACATTTTATGAATTAAATAATTATCAGAGGCACATCCAGATGAATGCATATAATGTAAGAAAAGGCCATCGAGAATCCAGAACACGCTTCCAGCAAAGATATGTCTCGGATTGAAGATCACACACCTCGATATCATAAACTTGCAGGCCTTCTACTCAGGGCTGGCTTGATGACAGTGCAATCTGTGCCACTGCATTGAGTATCGCGGATACAAAGGCCACGCTCTCTTGCACCCAAAAATTAAATTGATTGCCAAGGGAGAGCAAAGGGCCTCTGTAAATGTCTCTTACCTTGTTCGGCAGTATCTACTCCTGCAGCATCTCATCATGGCGCCGCAATGTCATATGGCGCTGCCTTACCATGACAATGTGACGTCACGTAGCACAGTGATGTCACATGACACCGTGTTGCCATAACGAAGCGAAGCCACATGGCACCGCATTGCACGGGCAATCTGACGGTTAGCCCTGCAGATAGGGACTGGGGAAATTAGTTGGCCCATACACAGAGATAGGCTGTTTATTTGTGTGGTTTTTGCATTGTTTAAAGTGATAGGCTGAATAAAGCCATGGATCCCCTGCTGCACTCCATACAGGGGCTCTATCAAAGTCCCCTACCAGCTTGAATAGAATCCTGAAGAGACCTCTGGTGGCAGCAGACAATAAGGGGCTGGGCACAGATCGGGGATCTCTGGCCTTGAGGAAAAAGAGCCAAAGCTGTTAACCATTGTGCTGCAATGGAAAAATTATATTCTAGGTTTCAATATCATCAGAGGGTACCCCAATCAGGAAAACCAGGAAACATCTTCAGCTGCAGGGATTTATGTCTCTAAAGGTTTGAAAAGTGGACCTGCACATAAAGTAGAAAGCCTGTAGGTTTCTGATCAAATCATTGAGATGTGTGATCTTCCAACCGAGACGTGTTTACTGTGAGTCCCTGCTATCTTTAGAGGCAGACACAGCATTTCCTGGATTCTCTATTGCCTTTTCTTACATTGTACTGTACGAATTCATCTGAATGAACTATGCACCTTGATAATTATTTTGATTATCATTTTGATGGACCAGGAGACCGTATTTGGAGAGCAGCAAATTAATCCACTAGTTATATATATATTTTTATAATTACGCTTAATTGCTAATATCTATCACAGTATACTGTAAAGTATATTTAGTTGTGGGGAGGGGGTTCACTTTTATCTTATCACTTCATGAAATGAAATTAGTTCACATTCATCAAAAAGTATTCTCACTTAGTAGATGGCGGAACCAATCAGTAGAAGACAATTGAAATATTAAAAAAACAGCATCACACCAGAAAGCAGTCTTGTTTATTGCCTCATATCAGATGGCAAGATGCCAGCCTCATGCATTAAACAGAAGCTTTCTCACATAGAAGAAGGTAGTTTTAAATAACTGCCTTTGAGTGAGTGGTAAGAAAGATAGAAATCTTGGGGGAACAAAAGAGTTAACATGCAAGTTATTTTAGATATATTTTAAACTGATATGGGTAAAATCCTTTGATATGATGACCAAAACATAGAAGGAGAACAAAAGACCACTAACAAAAGAAACAATCAAAAAAACTATTCAGAGAGTGCGTTTTCCATAAAAAATATCTGATTATTTATTATTAGTCATGAAGATAAAAAACGGAGGTGTCACCCCACCTACGCGTTTCACGCCGGGGCGCTTTATCAAGGTGTCATTGATATGATGACCCGCCTGAACAAACATTGTTTGTGGAGATAATCACAGAAAGTAACTCTTTTCTTCTCCAAGGCCTCATTTGCCATCCAAAATGAGGGGGCGTGCAACATACTAAAAGGGAAAAATTGTTAGAAACTGCTGACAATTTGAATAAAGAAAAAAATATTTATTATGCAATGATGTGGATAAAGAAAAGTAGCACAACGTTTCGGGGTTAGCCTTCATCAGGTTAAAGAAAAAAAATGACACAGAGCAGTGTCCTTAAAAACCTTCACCTTACATGTGCTAATGTGTCAACTGGAATTCAATTTGCTACTGTACATAAAGGATGTTTGTACAAATGTAAGTGAGCTGTGTATGTTACGTTGTTTTGATTTTTCACAAAACACTACCATGTTACTGATGGGTCCCGCCACCATAGTCACATACAGGCCACCGACAGGGGAGGGGGGCAATCGGAACAAGTGACCAAGGCCTGCGGCAACAGGAGGGGGGAAGGGGGGGCGGCGGCCATGGGTATATTAACATATCTGCCGCACTTAGGCACTTGCCTGTGTCTGCCGCCTGCTCCTGCCGCCCTGCTTCTCCTTCAGAATCCAGAGTCAAATGAGGCCGTGGACACTACTCATTACCATGGTAACGCAACGTCATGACATCATTTGATGTCTCTATGTCATGGTTGCCATGGCAACGAGGCACCGTGTGACATTGGTTGTGACTTCTGCTGCGTCATTTGACACTCGATTTTGAAGAAGAAGCAGGGCGGCAGAACCGAGGTGGCCGGTACAGATAAATAAGTCCCTTCCCTTTACTATAGGTCCATAGGCTGCCCCAAAATGTTGCTGCCATATGCCCGGGCCTAATGGTAAATCTGACACAGGGCCAAACTGTCCGGCGCTGGAAGTTGGGCAGGGGTCTGCATCTGGCCGCTGGGCCCCTGGTTGCCACTGGGCCCCGGCTCTCCCTAGCTCCTGTGGCATCTCTTTTTTGCTGGTGCAAATCAGCTTCCGGCACACACCGGCAGGAGAGAGAGGCCCAGCGTTGGGGAGAAAGGCAGGCCCAGCAGGAGGCCCAGCATGGGAGAGAGGCCAATAGCAGCTGGAGAGAGTTGGGGCACCAGAGGCCCAAGACCACCAGAAAAGTGGTATTTTGTGTGTGGGGGAGTATTGTATTTTGTGAGTGAAGGGGGGGCATTATATTTATGGGATGGGGGGATTGAGGGAGGGGGATTGAGTGAGAGGAGGGTAATTAAGTGAGTGGAGTGGGGAAGAGTGAAAGGAGAAAGGGAGTGGAAGAGGGAGGTGGGGGAGTGTGAGAGTGGAAAAGGGGAAATTGGGGGAGAGTGAGTGAGAAGGAGAGGGGGGACGAGTGACAGAAATACATGGGAAAAGGAGGAGAATAGAGGAGGTGGCTCGCAAGGGCTTGCAAGGTCGCTGACACAGGAGAAGGAGGAGAGTGGTTGAAACTCTAATCCTGGCCTCCAGGAAATCTGTTGGCAGCCCTGATTATATACCCATTAGAATGTATTACTCACAAAACTACATTGAAGATGTATTTAACAAAACTATTACTGTGAAGCAAGTTACTATCTATATGAGGTGATAATGTCATGGTTATGCTAATAAGGTATGATGTCACAAATACATTACTTTTTGAGCCTTTTGTGATAGGTTGGAGGAATTTCACCTGCAGGGTGAAAGTTTTTATGGACACTGTTTACACACCTGATGAAGGCTAACTGTGAATTCTTATTTGATATTTACAGCATATAAAATTTAGCAACGTACAGATACTGTAGACATATAAAACAATCAGAGTAGAGTTTATACTTTAGAGTGTATTATACATTTCAATCTACAACATTATACACAGCTAGGCTACATTTTCTGAGATACACAACAGAAAAGCACAATAGTTATTGTACATTACTGAAATGTATTTTTTTTAAAAAGCAACTCCCAATATTGTACATGGGGTGCGGGAGTCTTGCATACAATCAGGAACCTTTCCCAATTATTCCCCCTCCAACACAGAATGGCAGATCTTCACTCTGCCTCATACTGACAATAATCACAGTAAAACCCTTCTCAGACAGACATGTATAATACAGGAACTGGGTTTTTCTATTCTTATTCATTTTGTTCCTGAAGAGAGATTTGCATACATTCTGCTGACATTACATTAGTCGTGCCTGTATGCCGACACAAGATCCACTGATACTTATTGAATACAGGCATACCCCGCATTAACGTACGCAATGGGACCGGAGCATGTATGTAAAGCGAAAATGTACTTAAAGTGAAGCACTACCTTTTCCCACTTATCGATGCTTGTACTGTACTGCAATTGTCATATATGTGCATAACTGATGTAAATAACGCATGTGTAACAGGCTCTATAGTCTCCCCGCTTGCGCACAGCTTCGGTACAGGTAGGGAGCCGGTATTGCTGTTCAGGACGTGCTGGCAGGCGCATGCGTGAGCTGCCATTTGCCTATTGGGCGATATGTACCCTACTCGCGAGTGTACTTAAAGTGAGTGTACTTAAAGCGGGGTATGCCTGTACATGTGTTTGCCAAACTTCAAAATGGAGTTATATGGTTCAGACATAATGCCTCAAATTTTAATTATTGAAATGGTTGTTGCAGTTGTAATTATCAATATAGATTATAGAAATAATAAGTGTGACAATTTATTTATTACATCAGTGGACTGTAAACGTTTCCTTGAGTCATGTTAGATGTATTTCATGTATCCGCATTGTTTGCTCCGTCCCATGTGGCAAACGTATCTGGAACAGAATGCATTAGCGAGGAGAAGATGGCTACCAGAAGTAGGCACCTGAAGCGAAAGAGAGAAAGTGCACAAGGACATGTATGTATATAAATCTATACTATTAACTCATTCAAACTCTCGTCTTGCACTGATAATATTGGTTGTGACAAAGAAAAGTTGGCAGTAACACTAAGAACATTAGTTACTTGCACATGATATAAAAATAGCCAAGATGGGAACAGAAAAATTGCTGTACTCAGTAATTCTATTTTCTGAGTGAATGCATTAAAGTCTGCACTCAGTATAACATTTCTTTGAAAGTCAATTAATAACTGCCGGAGGGTAAGAAATGTGTGCTTTTTTTACATGCTTTAAGAAAAGAGGGGGACAAATAAATGGTAGATTAGTACATTAGCTAGCCAGAGGCTGCAAGCAAACACAGAGAAGAACAGTAACAAGCAGCAAAGGACAATTGCAGTGAATCAGATACACATAGTTACTAAAGTGGGAACGTAGCATGACATTAGGACTGTATTATGGTCCAAACGTGACAGAATGGAATCCTGAGAATGCTGCTTCTATTAGATGGTACGCAGTGCATTGTCTTTGTTCATACAAGAAATAGTCAAAACACTGAGGAATGATGAATAATGGGTGAAAAGACCATCATGATAAACATTTATGATTTTAAAAGGAATGATGCAAAATGTGTACATGGCCATATGCTACAAACATTATTTATTAACAAAAAAAAATGATATAATACAAAATGTGGCAGCCGAACTTATCAAGGAATTTCTCCTGAACCCCTTCGCTGAGAGTTTCTCCTGAACCCCTTTGCCTGCAATGCATTGCAAATCGGTGGCAGTGCAGGGATTAAATGGCAGATGCGTCAAAGCAGGGTGGTCAAAAGAAAGACGCTCTAACTTTGCGGTCCTTGACTGGCTGTGCGGGGCGGTGATTTGTCTGCATGCAGCAGGACTCCACTCCTTCTGCCCCAGTGGTGCTCAGAAGACTGCGAAACTTGGCGAGCTAAGTAAAGAAAGAAAATATTGTCAGTTTTTTTTTTTTTTTAAATGCATTGGAAAATAAAAAAAATATTTAGTTGCTCTGGATTTATTGTTTTCTGTAATATCTGGTTACTGATATAATTGCAATAACCTTCACCTCTAATAGTATGTAGTGCCTATTTTCATTGGATGGCAAACAGTTAGCCAGTAAATCACAATCCGGTCAGATTAAAGTATTCCCATTGGCCATTAGCGGAGATGGCTGTGAGTCATTAGAACATTCAATCACTAAAGTGTGAAAAATAGAAGGTAGGAAAGCCGGAGTTAAGAAGTTTTATGGTTCACAAGCCATGAGTGTGGAGTTCCATAATATAAAAATGGCAATAACATTTAATCCATGTTGCCATTTAGAATTGGTTAGATTTTATCATGTACAGTATAACTTAACCAAGAACTACTGTAGAACGTTTGAAAAAGTAAGAAAAAAGTTAAATGTATTGCTTTTAATTTAATTACATTTAATGCCCTCCTACTGTCTCTGCACGTTCTTCCTACCTACCAATTAGATTGTAAGCTCTTCAGAGCAGGGACTCCTCTTCCGAAATGTTACTTTTATGTCTGAAGCACTTATTCCCATGACCTGTTATTTGTATTATTTGTTATTTATATGATTGTCACGTGTATAACTACTGTGAAGTGCTATGTAAATTAATGGCGCTATATAAATAAAGACATACATACATGTCCCTTTTAATAGAAAATGAAAATATGTCATCTCCAAAGGTAGAATATTATGTTTTAATTGCACCTACCTGTTCGGAGCTGACAGAAATTGGCTCCTTTAGGACAATCCATATCACACTCTCAAAAAGTGGTGGGACAGTGAGTGACCCGGGATAGGTCCAGAAATCCAAGCAGTCGGGAAACAAACATGAAGGATCAAAGTCTGTAAAAGATGACTGCTTGCCCTATAAATATACAAAATGCAGTTACTATCTAGAAGACACTGGTGGTGCCATTCCTTATAGCCCATTGACTAGGCCATAAAGTGTCTTCTGGTGTCGGAAGGTGAAATTCTAATTTTTATTAAGGTGCGTGGCCTAAAAATCATACATAATATGATGAGAATCACATAGCAGTGAATAGTGAATACGTGTGATTGCTTTCATAGATCTCATTGTAACATGTTTTTCATTCTGCTGTTTCCTTGCATGTGAAAGTCACGATAAATTCTAAATTGAAGCAAAGCCTACTTAGATTATTTATTGTTAAAGCAGTAATACTACATTCCTCTCCCCCCCCCCCCTTTTTTTTTTCTTTTCTTTCTTTAAATGTAAAGCATGTGGCAATGTATAATTCTACATTCTTACCTATGCTGGCAATCGTTTGGTGCTCCTGTATCCATGTGTAAAAATCCTGATGGCGTGACTAACATAATGTCTGCTTCAGGCAGTGTAACTCAGCAGCTACAATGTATCCTTATTTTACTAAGGTAACATTATCGATTGTAACAATTTACAGCTCAAACGGCTGGGAATATTGGCAACCCATTATTACAAACAGGAAAGTGTTTAAAAAATCTTACACTGCTTAGGAGGTGGGCTAAAACCTGCTATAGAAAACATAGGATGCTTTAAAACTAATTAAAAAATGGCATTAAGATTTGAATAATATTTTTTTAAATGCAGAAAGTATTACCTAATACTACTGAACTGATTTATTTGAAGGAAAAAAAAAAGATATACGATTTCACATGTTTTGCTGCCTAAAGCCTTTAGACTCCTAAAAAAACCTAGTGCACTAGGTGTGTCAGCATCCAAATTGGCAATAGATTGATTATAATAGAAAAGAGTATCCATCTTCGACAGTACATACCTTCTGAATATTTTGGAAATAAATGGAGTAGCTCTACTGGTTTCAATACAAAGCACAAATATAATACAGTATAACATCACAGCCTATTCTTCTCCTATGCTACCTTCGATTTAATGGCATCCAATGCATCTGTAATTCTCGCAATATTTGTATTATGTTCACCAATCTAAAAATGAATAGATATAGAAATTACATTTTTACTCAAGAAATAAGACATCTGGATGCTTTCAATAAGGTTCCATTCAAAGGAAATGCATGCATATTTAAAATGTTATGTCTTTTGAAATGTAAGAAAAAACAAATGCATGCCTGCTAAATGTCTTATGGGTGAAATTAATCTTAGTTTGTAAAAAATATCAATATTTTGGAGAAAAAAAACTTAACATTGTCATTTTTATCTTCCTTAAACATATGTAATCATACAGAGAAAAAGCAAAAATGTAGGTGTTTTGGTTTCTTTGGACATTTAAAAGTATTGTATTTTCATATGGGGATTGAGGAGTGCCTGTCAATCAAGTGTGGACTCAACCTCAAGTCCACCTTGCACCTGTCAGAGGACCAATAATGATTACAGGGAAGGAGAGTGATTTCTCATAAAAAGGCAGTAGCTAAAGTAAATCACTACCTTCCATGTCTCTGCTCCCCATATTAATAAGCTAAATTAAAAACAAAATACTTAAATCTTAGAAGGGAATGCCCCTTTACTTGAGTAATACACAATGTATTGGGAGACCAATCCAGGTGTAGCCAGGTATCCCCTGGGCTACTAATCTGCCCTGCCTAACACAAGCCCTGGTACCAGCGTAGGCAGTGTTAGGGTTAAATCCATGCTCCTTGCTGCTGCAGTAAACAACTCCCTTGAATGACAGGGGGTGGGCCTAAGGCCTGGGTACGGCCCTATCAGGGGCTCAGTCCCAGGACCCTTCCCTGGGTACAAAAGGGTCTGTAGCCTAAATTTAGTCTGGCTGTGCAGAGTTGGAAGTGTGGAGCCAGGGCTCTGGTTCACCTTCCTTCTCCTCCTTCAGGGGAGTGGGATCAGCTACCCCACATTCCCCCAGGGAGTGTGGGAGTCAGAGATAGACCTTTGGGGCCTCAAGCCCTGGGGGTTGAGTTCAGGGACCAAAGTAAAGAGTATGCTGATATTTATGCTGTGTACGGCTGTACTTTCTGCAATAAAGAACTGTTCCTGTTTTTATACTCCTGCCTGAGGCTGCAGTTTCTTCAGGGAGGGAGTGAGTGTTTTCCACAGGGGATAGCGCCTATTCTTATAGGCCCTGTGGGAATGGAGGCACTGCAACACCGAGCAAGAAGCTGTAAAGATCCCTAAAAGCCTGTCCTGATTATCGCCAAACAACACAGGCGGATGCTCAGAGCCTCCTGTGAACCACACAGGTAGCACCATCACCAGGTAACTGCAGGAAAGCTTCCTTAGGTTGAGGGAACATGGGTTACACAGGTAAAACTACTAAATGTCCTGATTTACCATCCTGGTTTGAAAAAGTCTTGACAAAAGTACAAAATATAGTGGAAAATATAGAGTGAAGGATGGAAGAGTTAGAGAGAAGGGTGCGAAAGTTAGAGAGAAGGGTGGGAGAGTTAGAGAGGAGGTGTGGGTAGAGTTACAGAGGAGGGGGAGAGAGTGTAGGTGGGCCATTAAACAATGTTTGCAAGGGTCCCAAAAATTGTAGTTATGCCACTCAACAGAATATGCCCTTAAAAGTGAGGAGGAGAATTTTGTGAGTAAACGAGATTTAATAGGAAGCCAGGAGAGGGTTTTCAGCCGCAAATATGCTGAGACAGATTTAGGAGAGAGTAAAAGGATTCTAGCAGCAGCATTTAGGATAGATTATAGCAGCGACAGGTGAGAGGCAGGAAAGCTGGACATTAGTAGGTTACAATAGTCAAGATGGGAGAGAATGAGGTCCTGCATTAAAATTTAAGCAGTAGAGCGACAGAGGAAAGGGCAAATCTTTGCAATATTACGTAGGAAAAAAATGGCATATATGTCAAGAAGCTTGTAACATATTTTGAAGAGAGGAGCTACAGTGCATAAAGATCCAATAAGAGTGAGAAATTGCAGACCAACGTCTAAGAACATAAACCCAGGGAGGAATTTAAAGGGATTAGAGCTACCAAGGGAATCTACAGTATTTATACAGTTTATGGCAAGTAGCCAAAAGGCTTAGCCATTCTGTCAGATGTTGTCTAGAATATGGATAAAGAATAGATCAAAATTCTAGCTTAATCTAAGACTCTACCCTGAGTATCAACCAACTGCACACCCTCATAAGTGCAGTGCGATACTGAGAAGTTTGGGGGCCCAAGTGACCCTTGGTGGGTGAAGTTGGGTTTTGATTTATGAAGATTTTTTAGGACTATATTTTTGTGATTTTCCCAATAAAGACTTTGTTTTAGTTTTTTAAATAAAAGTCCCTGGTTCCCTTTTGAACTTTACCAATCCTCCCCTGCTCGCCTCCCTGCCCAATAATCTCTGTAGTCATTTATGTTCCAAAGACCAGTCAGTCTCGCAGGCACTAACCACTAGACCACCCTGTGAGTTGCTCAGCATTGACCAAATCCCCCTGGCTGGGTGGTCTACAGAAGATTGGCATCAGGCAGGGTATAATGCTACATGTAGAGTGTACAGAGGGTAACTGGGCATAAGAGGGAAGTAGTCAAATAGATTAAAGAGCAGAAGGGGGAAACTGAGAAGGCGAGACAATGGGGCACGAAGGGAGAAATGGAATATGAAAAACCTTGAGGAGAATATTACATAGAGCGTTGAATACTAATCCAGGATCTGTGTCGGTCACATGGAACCAAGCTTTCAAGATTTGTTTCAACATAAAATGCTGTTATGTACAAGTATAAAAATTGCTGAAACCTCACTGAGCCTAGTTAGTAAGAATCTTGCTACAACAGGGATTAGTGAGCAGGGTCCTATTTAAATCAGTCATTCACCAATGCTGTAAATTCAGTAGTCTCTAGGACTTGCTGGCAGTTTTTGTTTCTACAAGGAAAGGTACCTTTAGTTCTCACCTTCAAAAATACTCCCAGTACACCAAGTCCATCTGGCTGATGAGCGGCCTCCACAAAACTGGAATACTTTTCTGAATTCCAATGAACAATATGCAACTGGAAGGGACACAAAGTCACTTGTATTGAAACACCTACAGTATGTCTTGACATATATGCTAAATACACATTGGGGCAAAATAAATAATGTATTATCATTGATTCATAATTGTTTTAGAATGATATGGTGGCTGAGGAGTGTATTGAGCTAAACGCCAAGTCTCACAGGCCAACTCTATGACCGATAAGAGCTTTTTTTATGATGACTGTGATTGCATTTACAGCTAACCCATTTTGTATCTAACAATCTACGAAAATACTACACTGTATGCTGTACGCTACTGTCTTTGTTTCCATTTACAATCAGATATTGGCAGGATACAAAAACACATAAAATTAAGACACGAACCTGAAGATGATATTCACTTTTTAGAAGTTCCCATACTTACCTTTTTTCCAAAAGTACTACACTATAGTATATATTTTGTTTTTTTTTGTTTGCAAATATAGTATGGTTACACTACAATTCCTTGAAGAAGACTTTCTGAACTGAATGTGTGGTTATTTTGATTGAAAACAGTTTACAGTAGCGAGAAAAAGTTTGTGAACCCCAATGATAATTACGGAAATGTCATAGTTTTTCCATAATAACCAATCAAAATCAGTCTTTTCTTAAATATCCAAAAGACAATTCCCTGTATTTTGACACAAAATGATATATGAATTAGAGAAACAATGAGTAATTAAGAGTCAGGGTATGTGCAAAAGTTAGTGAAACCCTAGTTTTTTCAGCTAAATTAAAGGGAATAATTAGAATCAGGTGTTTAAATAATTATGTCAAACTTCAGGTTTGAGATTAGGAGGCCCCACCCTATTTAAAGAGCAGAAACTTTGCGAGTTGTCTTCACCATACAGGTGTGTTGAAACATGTCATGCCAAGATCAAAATAAATCATATCTGAGGACCTCAGAAAAGCAATTATTGATGCTCATCAGTCTAGAAAGGGTTACCAAACTATTTCTAAGGATATGGGGCTCCACCAATCCTCTGTCAGAAATATAGTCTACAAATGGACAGAAATAGAAGAAATTGGTCTAAAGAAAGACCAAAATATCCGGAGCTCTAAAAACAGTAATAGTGGTATCACGCTGGAATCAAATGCTGTAATAAAAAGACATATGTCCAGTACTTGAAGGGTCTATGATGAAAGTCTGCAAGTGCGTGGTTTGTAAGTGCTTTTTTCATGTGCTTTTTTCAATGTCTCAAGCAAAATGGCAATAAAGGGTTAAATTCAATAACCACTCGTGTACAGCAGGCAATGGTTGCTTTACTCACGCAACTTCAGACCGGTAAGACCCAATCAAACCGGAGCCTCGATCCTTCACATTTGGTGGCGGTTCCCCTGCGAAGATCCTGGAGGTAGGTAAGCGCGGCGTCACTCGTGGTAGTATTCACCGGGTGTTGGTCAGGCGATCACGCTGACTCCATGTCACCCTGTGTGATGTTGTCGCCGTCCATATGCGTGTCCTCCTCAGCTCAGGAATCACCGAAATCCTCCAATGGGTAGGATGACGTGCACCAAAGCAGCTGGAGTGGGGTGTGAACAATAAGGCTAAGGCCCTGTTGCACGCGTCCGCACGGCTGTCTTGCTTGCCGGCGGCGCGTGCAACTCACTGCACCGCGATCTGCGGTCTGCAGGCAACTTTTTTCGGAGCGGGGGGGCGTGACCAAACGGGTCGGGTGGGCGGGGTCATGACGAGGGGGGGCGCGGCCATGACGTGTGTCTGTGTGCTTGAGTGACATATCTCCAGTTTAATCGGGTGCTGTAAAGTCCCTTCCCGTCCACCGCCCCCTCCTCTCCCCCTCAGTTTGCCCTGAAGCGGGGCCCCGTCCCCCAGGCCCTGCATGTAAATGAGTGTGAGGACAGTGTAAATACATGTGTCCCGCTCCCCACAGCCTCCCTGCTCCCCGAAGCCTCCCCTCCTCCTCCTCTCCTCATTGCCAGGGGTTCCCCCGTGCATCTGCTTACACTGCAGAGAGTCAAAAAAGCCAGCAAAAAAAAAAGAACAGGCCGCCTCCCTACGAGCTCCTTCCCTGCTCACCTCCTCATTGGCTCGTACGCGCACCACGTGACGCGTCAACGCTCCAGAACACCTTCTTCTGGTAGCACTGGCCGGCTGACGCGTCACAGCACGTAGTGAGCCACGGATGAGGAGGCAGCGGGGACCAATGGATTGCAGGTAAGGGGCTGGTGGCGCACGCGCACGCGGCCGCACGCACCACCGGACGCAGCGGGACCGAGCCCTAAGGCAGGAAAAGCCTCTGAACAGCGTATCCAGACTGGCGTGCATCCAAGCAGGTAATCAGCAAGAGAGTATATCCACATGGGAGCCGAAGCACAGTCACACCAATGGAGAATAGGACACGAAAGTTCTTTCAAGAATTTATTAGCTAAAAAGGCATAAGGACAGACATCCTAATAGCACTCTGACCTGTTTCACGCACAGGGCACTTTGATAAAGCGCCCTGTGCGTGAAACATGTCAGAGTGCTATTAGGATGTCTGTCCTTATGCCTTATGCCTTTTTAGCTAATAAATTCTTGAAAGAACTTTCGTGTCCTATTCTCCATTGGTGTGGCTGTGCTTCGGCTCCTCTGTGGATATGCTCTCTTACAAATGGACAGAGTTCACGACCACAGTCACTCTACCCAGGAGCAGCCGTCCTACCAAAATCTCTCCAAGAAAAAACTGGAAAATCATCCAGGATGTCACAAAGAACCCCAGAGTAACATCCAAAGATCTGTAGGACACTCTCACCTTGGCTAATATGAGTGTTCATGACTCAACTATCAGAAAAAGACTTAACAAGAATGGTGTTCATTGAAGGATAGCCAGGAGGAAACCACTACTCTCTAAAAAGAACATTGCTGTCCGTCTGAGGTTCGCCAAAGAGCACACAGATAATCAACAGGACTTCTGGAGCAATTTTCTCTGGACAGATGAGTCAAAGGTAAAACTTTTTGGCCTGAATGAGAAACATTATATTTGCCGAAAACCAAATACTGCGTTCGAACAGAAGAACCTCATCCCAACCGCCAAGCATGGTGTTGGGAGTGTGGTGGTTTGGGGCTGCTTTGCTGCATTGTATCTATATTCTAGAGGAAAATATCAGGCCATCCATCTGCGAGCTGCATCTGAAGTGAAAGTGGGTCATGCAGCATTACAATGATCATAAACATACAAAATAATGGCTGCAGAAGAAGATATTCCACGTTTTAGAATGGCCTCATCCAAGTCCAGACCTAAACCCCTTCAAAATGTTGTGGCAGGAATGAAGCGAGCTGTCCATGCAAGGATGCCCTCAAATGTTACTGAGTTGACGCAGTTCTGTAAGGAAAAATGGGTCAAAATTCCTGAAAAATGATGTGAGAGACTGACCAGCAGTTACAGCAAACGCTTAGTTTAAGTCATAGCTGCTCAAGTTGGTGCCACAGGGTACTGCAACAAAAGGTTCATATACTTTCTCACACATGGATATTGAACGTTGAATCATTTGTGAATAAATAAATGTTGGAAAAGGATCATGTTTTTGTGTAATCTGATTTGGTTATCTTTATCTATTATTAGGACTCAGGTTAAGATCTAATAATATTTTATGCTTGAAATATGTGAAAATCCAAAGGGGTTCACAAACTTTTGCTCGCCACTGTAATTGGTTTTTTTGGGTTTAATTTTGGTTAATACACATATATACATACATACATACATACATACATACATACAGTACATACATACATACATACATACAGGAATCTGTACCATGTTAGCCATACTGCACAGGGGGGAGGTGTAGGCTTCACCCACAGATAACATTCCAATTGCCTTGTTTCTAATAGAGTTTTTTTGGCTTAATCAATTGTAACATCACCCGAAGAAGAGATCAGTGTATCTCGAAAGCTCGCACAAATAAAAGCATTTCTTTAGCCACAGAATGGTATTGACTATTTGTATTTGATTATATGTATGTATGTATATATATATATATATATATATATATATATATATATATATATATATATATATATATATATATATACAGTATATTGTGATATTGTCCTCTAGGTGCTGGAATAGGGCAGTTATGGGACTTTTCCAACGCACAGGAAGTTGATTTCTCCTGAATGAGCTACCCTAAGGTGCAGCTAATCAGCCTGGTCTGAATGAGCAAGGAAGAGAGAGAGAGAGAGAGAGAGAGAGAGAGAGAGAGACTGTTTTTCCCAGAGAAGAGAGGAGATAGAAAGTGCTCCCCAGCTAAAAGAAGAGGCAGGCACAGTTCGTTAGACCCACTAAATGCTGGTCGCGGAGTCTGCTGGGACTGCCTGGGTTTCCAACCCAGAGGGAAGAATGAAGGACGTGAGACCGTGCTAAAGCAGGGATGTCCTATCCATAGCACTGGAATTACAGAGAAGGGATTCTCTGAACTCTCGCAGAGTCCAGAGGGAACTACCTGGAGCCCAACAGAAAGAGAAGAGCTAAGTAACATATGAATGTACTGAGCACTATATTGCTATGTGCAGAGACTGTCTATATTTAAATATAATACTACCTATTTTGGGGTA
Organism: Ascaphus truei; assembly: GCF_040206685.1. Taxonomy (NCBI): domain Eukaryota; kingdom Metazoa; phylum Chordata; class Amphibia; order Anura; family Ascaphidae; genus Ascaphus; species Ascaphus truei. The sequence goes on from NC_134484.1 coordinate 80,856,419, forward strand.
GGAACCAGCTTAGCTGGCCATCCAGTTCGTAAGGGATAACGCTACGGTGTAGTCAGTTTTCCCTAAAGGGAATAGGTGTTATTTTTAATGTTATATTTTGACTTAAAGGGACGACGGGCCTGGTTGGTGTATGATTTAATCCTGTAAATAAACCCCCTGTATAGAGAAATACCATGTTTCCGGCCTTAATCTGGGACTAAAAGAGACTTTAAAGTGGTGTGGGCGTCACTATATATATATATATATATATATATACACACATTTTGAACATTTGAAACCTATGTTATGGGTATATTCACTTTCACTCTGTGGGAGCAGCCACAGTCTTTTTACACTTGTTACCACTATATGCAGACATACAGAGAATACATTTAAGAAATTGTCAAATCTGCTTTAAAGACATTTATTAAAGCGGCCACCAACAATTATGCCTCCCCTTTTTTAGCTAGTAAGTAATAAAGAAAAAAATGTTCTATACCTCAGCTGCATAGTTTAGGCCATCCACCTTGTGCTCAGATCCATGGTCATCAAAACATCCCCAGTGGAAGTGGAACTGACGCAACCTGTACCTTCCGCAAAGTGGTCCACCTCTGACCACTAAAAGATAACAACGGAAGGTAGAAAACTTTCTTAACCAATTAAAAACATATGTATGCACAACACTGTAACTTGGCAATACTGTTAGCTATGTAAAAAGCACACCATCAAGATATGTGAGATTTGGGAAGACACATTACTTGCATGTACAGGAGTGATACCAGGTAATGTTTGAATAGCGACTTTGCTAGAGGGCAGAGAGCGGTAATACAGAGCCATATTTACAAAGTGGTTGCTAAACCATAAGATACCTTAAGGCTAATTCAAGTGGATGATCCGTAAAATGTCTTAGGACTTAGCACCCCTTATTAAATATGGCCCATAAGCTTTTGAAAATAAAAAGAAAAGAGTACGACAAGTTAATTGTAGTGTTAAAAAGTTAAACATCTATTGGAAGAGTCAACTCTTCAGTGTTTTAAAATCACCAAGAATTAAAAATAATCTTGAGGACACAAAGAATCCTGAGACAAAAACCTAAAATTCCCAAAATTCCCAAAATAAGAAATGGGTTAATTCTGTGTTGCTGTACATACATTTATGAACAAAAACAGAAATTGATGAAGGACAGAATAGTAAAACATTAGCATGCTACACGGTGCTACTGCAATGGGATGTTTGGAGTTAGTGCTTGCCTTGTGTAGCTCAGGAAACATCTGCTAATGACCTTATAGGTCAAGTATGCCTGCTGCTCTGGGACTTCTTATGACCTTCCCCAACCTTTCAGAGCTCATATCACTTCAAACCTCTTCCATAGGGTGCCTTATTATCTTCAGTTGACTACTGTTTGGGGCTGGACCTCCTGGAGCCAGCCCAAAGATTTCTTCCCGCTTGACTGTTGGTGTCCTTATTATATGGGAAGTTTGGTCTGTCACTACATGGATACATTCAAAACAGTGTTAGTTTTATCCATGATGTGCCCATTGCTTGTGCACACTTCATTTATAACTTTCAAAAAGTTATGGTATGCCTTGTTCCTTATTGAAACAAGTCTTGAGAAAAAGCCAAAATAGGATTGGCAGATCGCTTATTTGGGGAGGTAACCTTGATATTTGCAGGATTTTTTAGTTTTGTGTCTTGATAAACAAGGTGATCTATACATAGCATTACAGTAACTTATACTGTGATATATACTGTATAATTTCCACAAAAGTTAATTTATTGCCTAATATTTTTTTAATATACAAAAACAGAGTAACTAGTCGCTCACCTAGTAGTACACTGGTTGCAGCGCTCTATGCTGTGCTATATACGCTAGCAGAGTATACAGCCATTACTCTGTATAGTTCTATACTGATGTGAATTTCCCTGCAGTGTACAGTTTACCTACCTCCGCATATATCGTTGTACTATTCCTATACATGTGTATCTACATATGTGCATGTCATTAGCTATTAGCCCACCACCGTTACTTCCGAGAGGATTTTAATATCCCATGTGTGTGTATTTATATGTTCCCTATAGTTGTTTAGTTGCGTCGGTCATTGATTTATTTAATAACATTTTATTATTTTTTCTGTTTTTATCTGCTGCCTGTAGGTTTGTGGCAGGAGGCTATATACCTCCTACTTTTGGTTCTAGTGATTACACCTATTTCTCCAGCACATCATACTCACTCATGTATGGTGACTTCTGAGTGCTATCATTAGGGCTTATAGTGACCCTCTTAGTCACTGATTCAAGTGTTTCCTAATATTTTTTTAAGTAGGGATGCATGTAACATTATTTTTGCCTTCTGAGGAATTGTAAAGATTTCCAAAATTATTAATATTTAGTTTAGATTATACTACGATTTATTGTACAGCATTTCTTGCTTTGTTTGCAGATTCTGGATAACAGCACACTGTTCTCCACAGAAGTATTCACTCTTTGGATGTATCATATTCAAGCTACTACATATTTTTTATTAAAACACAAACGCTTGCCTTTTGATGCTTTTTGCAAATTTACTAATGGTATCTCCTACATTTTCACATAGTTACATTCCATATGTGATGCCAAGATTCATAGATCTACTGTATGCAAATACTGTAATAGTAAATGAAACATTTTATTAGAAACATACTGACTTCAAAGAATATTTTGTTCCTGGTACGAAATTATTGACCCTTAAATTGAGACTGATTAATACTCTAAGATGGGGGTCTGTAGACAGCACTCAACACTTGCCGATTTGAATGGTGTACTTGAATGAGAGGGCGCACATGGAACAGAGGATCACCACCAGGATCTGTATTGCTCATATCTATGGGAGAAGGAGCGTGGTTGACAGGGCAACCAAAAAAGAAACCTATGTGCACTCTCTATGACCATTTGAGGGCTGGGAAATATTCAATCCTAGTGGAAACTACTATATTGCCACTCACTAATATTGTGAGTGACAATATAGGGGTTCCACATAGGATTGAATATTTCCCAGCCCTCAATTGGTCAGAGAGTGCACATAGGTTTCTTTTTTGGTTGCCCTGTCAACCACCCTCCTTCTCTGGTATTCCTTATTCCTGTATGCACCCGACTGACTAGCACCATAAATAATACAATAGGAGAGTGGTAGTACTGTAAATCCTTTTTTGCATTGCTCATATCTATTGAAGAAAAGTTGTCTGTAGAACCTCTGATGCCAGGGACACCAGAAGACACCTCTACCTGACTGCTACCATATAGCATCCGTTAACATAGCAACCATCACTTCTGCTAATGACAGCATCTAACAGGCCCCTACACTTGATTACTAATGTTTAGCATCTGTTCACCTAGCAACTGCCACTCCTGTTAATGACTACTGTAGTTTGACATGGACAGGTTGTGATGCAAAAGACAAACATTACAAATTAAAATGGTTGGATGGGCGAACTGTAACAGTAAGACTGCCGCTGCCATATTTGTCAATGAAAATTCCCTATTATTTTAAAAAAAAGTTGGTGTAATTGCAGTTCTCAAGTTAGACGTAGCACTAGGCCTTTTTGTCTTGACCCCTCCTCCCCGTTTCAAAGCTCAATCATTTCACCTTTTTAATTGCAGTTCTTGCAAAGCCCCTGTTAGTGACCAGTCTATCAAATACAGCTCTCCCACCATTAGAGGTTAGGAGAGCTTTTTGCAGGTGCAGCAGGAATAGGATCTACAGATGGGCCATGCCGTGAAATGGTTGTAGGCTTAAAATTATTTTGATAAAAAAATTGAACTAAATAACCCTTGCTTATGTAGCCTGGTCTTCCCCTTGGTCTTCCCCTTGCTCCATTACCTCCGCTAAAGTGGGGGAACACAGCGGGGAGGTGTGAGTGGTGACGGCTCGTCGGAGGCTCCGGCGGCTCCCGGTAAAGGGCGCCGCCATGTGGGGAGTGCAGGCGCATGTGCGGAGGTTCGCACATGCGCAGAAGGAGTCGCGGCAGCCATTAAAGTGAGCGCATGCGCAGTATGCTAGGCGCACGCGGCGGCTATGGGAATATGCTCTGCGGGCACTACAAATCCCAGCAGCCACTGGGGCTGCAAGAACACATGGTCTGACATAGCCAATGGGGCTGCAGCAGTCCCCTGCGGCCAGATAGTTACATTTCACAATTATTGCCAATTACACCTACTAGGTTGCTAGAAGAAATGAATTCAGATTGCCTACATGCACACCTTGGCAGTTTAAACACTCAAATGTCCTCACATTGTTTTAACCACGTCTGCTCACGGCAGCTGTTTTTATTCTTTAGTTCAAATTAATAGTTTTAACCTATGGGTCATGAAAATTGTTTTACACAGAAGTTATTTATTAGCAGCACTTCATAATTCCAGTGCCTGCTACCATTTCATTGTCAGGTCTCACAATTTGGTACTAACCCTTATTAGCCAAATGTTGCTATTGGTGAGGCTTTAACTCTAGATATACTTATTATCGGCCTCCTTGGACCACCAATATGGGTTTCTTCTAATTTGATGTTGTTGGTCTATATGGCCACCTTCCTTATGTTTTAGATTGTCCAACGACAAAGATGGTCCCTGTTCTCTCACTCTACCTATTCCCTAGATCAGCGGTGCGCAAACTGTGGGGCGCGACCCCCAGGGGGGGCGCGACACTGCCGACGGGGGGCGCGGGGTTTACAGAGGCCCCTCGCGCTTCCCGAAGGCACTTAAATTAAGTGCCGGGGGAGCTGCAGGGCCTCTGTAAACCTTACTTACCGTGGCTTCGGCGGCTTCCTCCCTGCATCGCCATGGCAACGCGGCGTCAAAATGACGCTGCGAGGTCATGTGACGTCACGTTGCTATGGCAACGTGACGTCATTACGCCGGAGCGTGGGTAAGTTGGGGTTGGGGGGGGGCGCGGGAATGAGGGGACAGCCGGCAGGGGGGCGCAGGGAAAAAAGTTTGTGCCCCCCTGCCCTAGATAATTGCATTTTGATCCTCAGGTGGCACCTGGATTAAATTCTACAAAGTTTTACACTACATTCATAGTTAGAGCAAAGCATCCCTCCTCCCACTTCCATTTTCAGCTGTTAAATATATATATTATATTGGAGTTAACATGTACTGATTCACTGAAAAATTCAATATATGTTAACAAAATTACAAATCCAATTATGAATAGCAGCCATGGAATTTTGCAACATAGATACTCCAGGTTATTCTATGGGATATTGTTACGGCAACCTGATATTCTACTTAAAATAATAGGCTACGTTTCTTAGATTAATATCTGAAAGGCTCATGTGGAACAGATTAGCATGAGCTAGCAATTCTTGTATATTGAAAATAGAGTTGGGGGTCAACTCTAAAATGTAATATATATTATTTCTGTGTGTCTCTGTAAGAAACTAGTCAATTATGTTTATTACTTGATACAGATCTATTAGCCAGTGGTTTTAACCCTCTCTTCAGACAGGGACGTTTGCTTTTATAATTGAGTAATACGTTAACAACCATAACATTTTACTTGGTTTACATACTGTGTGCATGTAATAGTAGTTGATTATCTAGAAAATATGGACCTGTTGTTGATAAAGGATTATGCATAAAGTTTTCAAATGTTGTCCCATCGTTGGGTTGTGAGAAGAATCTGATGTCCACCCGCAGTTTCCCTAATCTGCTTCTCACCTAAGAACCCTCTACTGCCCATCCATAGCAAAAGTTCATTTTCAGTTTCAGGATTTGAGTAATGGACCGGCCTTAGAGCAAGGCCGCATTGGGCCATGTACCTTCGAAGGCCCTGCTCTCCCTCCTCCTGTCAGCACTGGGATCCAACTTCCACCTGACCGGAGGGGGGAGATGAAGTTGGGAGATTTGGGGTCCACCTCCCCCAACTCCCCCTTCTGGTCGGGCAGATGTTAGATCCCGGTGCCAACAGGAGGAGGGAGAAGAGGGAGAGGAGGAAGTGCGGGACCCTCGGACAGGCAGAGAGAGGTGTGTGTGTTTTAACTTTTTCAGAACAGACTGCCCCCTGTAGTGTCATGTTGCCATGGTGACCGACCTCAAATGATGCCACAATGCCATGGCAACGTGCCGTCACATGCCGCCGTGATGTCATGACACCGGGATGCTGCTAGAGAGCCGCTCATCAAGGTAAGTCCTCGTAACTGTTTTTGTTTTTCACAGGTGGGGGCCCGCTGCCAGCATGCCACCTTGGGCCCCACAAAGCCTAATGCCAGCCCATTTAAAAAATGCCAAGAATTAAAAACAGCATTAGCCTTAAACGTGGCAGGGGAAATTGGGTGACCAATGTTGGAGACAGCACATTGCCTTATGTACCTCAAAAGAGATTAGCCTATACTTCATGTACAGAGATAACTGTAAATACTGTATATTTGAACACACCAGAGATACATCTCTCCCCCTCCCTCTTTTCTGCTCTCGCCCCTTATCTATAACCATCTCCTTAGCAAACACCTTAAATAATGTCACATTACATAAAGATAATTATCCTTAAAAAACGCAACGTTTACCCTATTCTAATTAGCTCAATATTTTTGCATATCATTACTTTACTGAATGAAAAAAACGAGAATGTCCACAGCACTCCTTGTTGCATTTGAAAAATGTCTTACACATCTTTCTGTATTCAAGCCTTCATAAAATATAAGCATCAGCAACATTTTAGGATACTCGTGGCTTGAGAAAGGGCGAGTATTCTGAAATATTGCAGTGAGCTGTGACATTATCTTTTTTCATGATATTACACGCTAGGTAGTGATGCTAATCAGCTGTTTTGTCGGCACCCATTTGCTACCATTATCAATATACAGATGCAGCTGCCGTTATTCAAACTTTTACCAGGGTAAATTTTGTGTTGTGCCGCAAGTTTTCACAAGTTTTTCCGGGACAGACATAATGGCCCATCAGATTAACACACCTGCTGTGTGAGTCCTACCGGGGTCCGCCTGTCTGTAATAGACATGCAGTAAGAGATAGGCTGAATCAGTCACTCTAACTGCGCACCTCTCACAGGCTTTCGCGGGGGTTTTATTTAATTTTAAACATTACAGTAATGTAGCAGGGGGTCTCCTGAGCTGAATCGCATTGATTTCACGCCAGGGACCCCCTACTTCCCAAGATACAGGCACCGTTATGGGGTGCCGGGATCTCCTATGCATTGAAATGTCCTCAGGTGATCCCCATGGGTGTTTGGGGGTACTCGGGTGGTCCCTGTGGGCATCCTGAGGTGGTCACCGCTGGCCTGCAGTGTCACAAGAGAACAGAATTTATATATAATAACCGGGCCAGATTGAACAAGATTAGGATATAGTAAACTGAATGAGTTTATTTCTTATGAGCAGAACAGACAATACATTAAGCAAATAACATTACAGAAATATTTACACTTACTGGGGTTGGATAATGAGATATTCAGTCGAATAGCAACTCATTAGTTGTTACAGTCACAACAAGCACAGGAATAAGGGGTGCAAGCAATTATATAGATGCAGGACCCAATTCCTAACATGCAGTTCAGTTATTGGTGAACAATTACCTTGTCCCAATCACAGGTTGACAGGTAACGTGAGAAGCAGGGTTTACCCAGCCCCTCATTAGTATACCCCTCCCCTGGTCCTACTTGGCCAGCCCATTTATAAAAAAAATATGACAAGAGGTCTGGGTGCCATTATGTCTAGTAAAATGGTTATTGGGGCAGAAACCTTTCCTGTAGGGGTGTTACATTTAACAAGTGAAGTGATTATCACCTAGTTGTGAGACCAGGTCTGCATATTCAAGGGGGTGAGTCATAGCCCCTTTGATCAGCATATGGCCTCACCTCTGGTGTTACTTAGCCAAAGGGGTCGGGAAGTATAGGACATCTCAAAGGACTTTTAATTATTTCTTCCTTGGCTACACTTAGTATATCAAAGCCCCATTTGCTGAGTTCTGCTCTGCCTTATCACATATAGCAGAAAAATAGACACGTTCTAAAATATAACTTCTGGTGGAGGAATATGTTAAAAAATGCATGTGCAACCTTGTCTATATGTGTACTGTGATCTCTCCAAAAATTAGCTGGCTAGCTTGTTATACATCCATAGTAATTACCACACAGACTGTAGGAGTTTGCAGCCTTATCTTGGAACAAAACAGATAGGTTAGGGGAATGCAGATCAACATATACACAGATCCCATTAACCCTTCATATCCCGATCATGATAACAGGATATATATAATAACACACAGTACTGCTGGGGAAATACATCTAAGACCTGGGACAATTCTGCTGAAGCAGGGGAATGCAGATCAACATATTCACAGATCCCATTAACCCCTCGTGTCCCACAAGATTGCAGGGACTGCCGGCTGGGTGTGACCCCTTTATTACAAGCCTCGCAGCCGCTATCATGACATGCAGTACGATTCCTGTATTTTAAAAAAAATAAACATGGCCTACAGTTCAATAAATACACCCCTGTGCCCCAATATAAAACCAATATTTCTTTTTATAGACACAGAATTAATACTACAGACCAGAGGGGGTCCCCGGGTGGTCCACACAGGTGTCCACAGGCCCCACAGTGCACCCCGGGGGGTTCCCATGGGTGTCTGGGGGCCCTCGGGTGGTCCCTGCTAGGCTCCGTGGGCCTCCAGGTAGTCCCTGTGAGCCCCAATGGGGTCCCTGGGTCATCCCCATGGGTGTCTGGGGGCTCTCGGGTGGTCCCCGTGGGTCTCCGGGGGTCCCACAGCTATGGGCCCCCCGGTTTTTCCTGCAGATGACCGTGGGTCCTCAGGTGGTCCCCGTGGGCGTCCGGGGATCCCCGTTTGCCTGCGGTACCATTCCTGTATTTAAAAAAAAGAAACATGGCCTGCATATCAATAAATACACCCCCCACCACCACCAAACACATACAGTAGAGTAATGGACAAAATAACTATTATCCAGATATGAATAATAGATTATTTGACCATTATTAAACACAACATTAGCCATGTAGCATGAATAAAGTAAATACAAACCGTTCTACTTACCCCTACCAATGTGTCCTCGTCAGCATACTGCAGGTCCATGTCCCCCGTTGCCAGAGAGCATACATAGCAAAATACAATCTAATGGCTCCTAGTCCCTTAATCACCTTAGTGGTTAATAACCGCTATAGTAATTAAGGGGTTAACCCACCCTGCCCAGCTACCCACCCGGGAGGCCTAACCACCCACCCCGGACCACACCCACAGGGACCACCTGAGGACCCACGGACACCTGCGGGGAGGAACTGGGGACCCGCAGGGACAAACCGAGGGCACCCAGACCCCTGTGGGAACCACTTGATTGCCCCCAGACATCTGTGGGGATGACCTGGGACCCCTAGAAACCCGCGGGGACCACCCCTGTATCCATTGGGGCCCGCAGAGACCCGGTTGGACCACCTGGAGGCCCACAGAGCCTAGCGGGAACCCCCCAAGGGCCCCCAGACACCGTGGTTACCCCCCAGGGTGCACTATGGGGCCTGCGGACACCCGTCTGGACCACCCGAGGACCCCCGCTGGCCTGTGGTATTAATCATGTGTGTAAAAAAAAAATATATGGTTTTATGGGGGTGGGTTGTGGGTTGCGTTTTGCTGGTTAGTACATATTTTTATTAATATGTTATTACTAATGTATTGTAGCAGGGGGTCTCTGGAGCAGGACCTTGTTGATTGAAATCTCCCGATCACGTGACGCAAGACATTTACATGCATAGGAGATACCGGCACCCCATCACAGGTCCTGTTTTTCGGGAAGCACGGGGTCCTCGGACCTGAAATAAATGTGGTTAAGCTCCGGAGACCCATTGCTACATTACTGTAATGTTCCAAATTAAATAAAACCACCGTGATCGCCTGTGAGAGGCGCGCAGTTAGAGTGATTGATTCAGCCTATCTCTTACTGCACATCTATTACATACAGGCAGACCCCGGTAGGACTCACACAGCAGGGATCTCTGCTGTGTTAATCCGATGGGCCATTATAGTCTGCGCCGGCAAAACTTGTGAGGATCACGGACAAATCTCGAATCCATTTAGAGATTTGTTCGAATAACGGCCGCTGCATCTGTATATGAAGGGCATGTGCTGTCCATAATTTGTATTACTTTACCCTGAATGAATGCCTTATTCCCTAATGTCCCGTTGTTTGTCCTGATTTAACAGGTTACGAACTCATGGAAGGGGAAGGGGGAAGGGGGAAGGGAACCCTCGCTACTGCTAGATGTAGTGATATGGTGCTACTATCTGGGGTGATAAGATGAGAAGACACAGAGAGAACAGAACCCCAATGGAGAGCACTCAATCACAAATCACAGAACAATGAAAATGGATATAGGAATGGAATTTATGTAGTGGTGAGGAGTGAGTGGGTTAAAATTACTTTAATGGGAGTAAATACTCAACTAAAATAAATACAACACTTAAATAACAGGTATAATTAGACTCAAAAATTAGCCAAAAAAGCGCAGCGAAGTAAAATGGGCCGGATACTAGGCGTAAAGTGAGTACTGCCCTCCTGGTAGTTATACAGGATGCAGGTAGGTAAGTATATATATATACCGAGGTCACCTATAGCATATACATGTGATGAGAGTCCAGCCACTAGTATAGGCTATTGTAGCGACTATTGTAGGTAAGTATACTCTCACACAGATAGGTATTAGTGAATCAACCTACTCACATGCTGATATGGCCAAACGGTCAAACAATAAAGCCGGAGAGAACACAGCAAGTGTCAGTATCAATCTGGCTATATGTATAGACTGTGATCGTAATTCAGTCAGTCATGACCAGTCCAGAGTCTCAGAGAGACCTCAGCCTCTGCAGTGTGTATCGGAATACACACACTGAGTGTGCCACTGTGGCTGGAGCACCCGCAGGCTAGGGAGGGCTGGTGAGGTCAATAAATGGCCAAAGGTAGGTAGGTATGAACTTAGAACAGTAGTACACATGTAGTGTCTACTTACAACTCGGTAAGTGAACCAGGTATCCAGCAGGTTTACAGCAGACCCCGATGTAGCGCTTAATAGCTGCGCACCTTCTTGCTAATACTGGGTGCTCACAGGGATAATCAAGGGTACTGCTGTAGATTTAAAATAATATTGCTTAATGCATAGACATAGCTCCGGACAGCGAGCTAGTTGAGGCGGCCGCGCTCCGATCACGAGCGCTAGTCCCGCCCCTCTGACGTGATGACGTCACTGCGACGTACGTTTCACAAGGCATGCTTTCTCAAGGCTGGATGGGAGCGTGTGTACAGCCTCCAGTATTTAACAGAGAACGTGAGCTCTGATTGGCTAGTAAGCATCCTATTCAAGGACTGGAGTTAAGTAAGTTGAGTAGGTAATGTTCGTATGTTTATATACTCACAGCGCTACATGTGGAACACCTAATGTATGCAGCTAGTATTGAGAGCAAGTTAACCTGAGCTGAAGCATGGGGATACAAAATGGAAATAGCAAGAGGTCACAGAGACCCACTGTGTGTGAGTCTAATGCACTAAATGGCAAGATGGAACATGGCTATATAAAGGGGCTAAAGACAAAACCCTCATTCAGACATTTAGGGGATAGGGTTTGGAGTGTATAAATTCAACGTGACTCGATTTTCAGTAATTCCTGATCCCAGTTCCCCTTTCTAATGCCCATTGAGAGCTGGTCTATGCCTTTGAAGGTGAGTACAGTATGATCTCCCTGGTGGTTGTCGTTAACATGCCTGGCTACCGGAGTGTCCAGGCCATTTCTAATGCTGCCAAGATGTTCAAGGACGCGTATCCTGAAAGGGCGTCTCGTCTTCCTTATATACTTCTTGGTGCAAACGCATTCTGCCATATATATAAAGCCTGAAGTTTTGCAGTTAATAAACTTTCGTATATCAAACGTGCGTGTGTTGTCCCAGTTATTGAAAGTTTTGGCGTTAATTATGACAGAGCACGCTTTGCAATTGTGGCAGCTGAAGCAGCCTGTCTGTTTATTAGGAAGCCAGGTTTTGTTGACATTAGCCTCAAAATGGCTCCTCACCAAACGGTCACGTAGGTTCTTGGACCTATGGCTGGTCATCTCGGGGTACGGCCTTAGTACTTCCTTCAGGTCCTCATCGGCTCTAAGGATATGCCAATGTTTATTGAAGGCATGCTTAGCTTGGTGCCATTGTTCGTAGTAAGTACCGATAAACCTAATCGTGTTAGTAGGCCCATTATCTACTCTCTCATTGAGAAGATCTATCCTCGGGGTGTTGTTTGCTCTCTTATAAGCCTTATGAACCATATTTCTGCTGTAACCTCGTGCCAGAAATCTATCCCTCATTAACAAGGCCTGTTTCTCGAACTCTAGGTCGTTGGTACAGTTTTGCTTAATTCGCAGAAACTGGCCTACAGGGATGCCTTTGATGAGATTAGGTGGATGGTGGCTTGTTGCCCTAAGGATGCTGTTAGTTGCAGTACTCTTCCTATAGATGGTGGTACTGATCATCCCAGTAGGTTCTTTTTGGATTGTGAGATCGAGAAAGTTAATCTTATCAGGACCAATCTCGTATGTGAGTCTTAAGTTATTGGAGATTTTGTTCAGTCCATCGATGAATGTTTTGAGGAGGTCAGGAGGTCCCCTCCACATCAGAAACACATCATCGATGAATCTGTACCACATTTCGATGTGGTCCATGTATGCCTCATTGCCCTCACCAAAAACCACTTCCGCCTCCCACCAGCCCAGGTACAGATTGGCGTGTGCCCCATCGTACGCCAATCTGTACCTGGGCTGGAGCTCCTGACCTCCTCAAAACATTCATCGATGAACTTAACAAAAACTCCAATAACTTAAGACTCACATACGAGATTGTTCCTGATAAGATTAACTTTCTCGATCTCACAATCCAAAAAGAACCTACTGGGATGATCAGTACCACCATCTATAGGAAGAGTACTGCAACTAACAGCATCCTTAGGGCAACAAGCCACCATCCACCTAATCTCATCAAAGGCATCCCTGTAGGCCAGTTTCTGCGAATTAAGCAAAACTGTACCAACGACCTAAAGTTCGAGAAACAGGCCTTGTTAATGAGGAATGGATTTCTGGCATGAGGTTACAGCAGAAATATGGTTCATAAGGCTTATAAGAGAGCAAAGAACACCCCGAGGATAGATCTACTCAAAGAGAGAGTAGATAATGGACCTACTAACACGATTAGGTTTATCGGTACTTACAACGAACAATGGCACCAAGCTAAGCATGCCTTCAATAAACATTGGCATATCCTTAGAGCCGATGAGGACCTGAAGGAAGTACTAAGGCCGTACCCCGAGATGACCAGCCATAGGTCCAAGAACCTACGTGACCATTTGGTGAGGAGCCATTTTGAGGCTAATTTCAACAAAACCTGGCTTCCTAATAAACCGCCAGGCTACTTCAGCTGCCACAATTGCAAAGCGTGCTCTGTCATAATTAACGCCAAAACTTTCAATAACTGGGACAACACACGCACGTTTGATATACGAATGTTTATTAGCTGCAAAACTTCAGGCTTTATATATATGGCAAAATGCGTTTGCACCAAGAAGTAAATAGGGAAGACGAGACGCCCTTTCAGGATACGCGTCCTTGAACATCTTGGCAGCATTAGAAATGGCCTGGACACTCCGGTAGCCAGGCATGTTAACGACAACCACCAGGGAGATCATACTGTACTCACCTTCAAAGGCATAGACCAGCTCTCAATGGGCATTAGAAAGGGGAACTGGGATCAGGAATTACTGAAAATCGAGTCACGTTGAATTTATACACTCCAAACCCTATCCCCTAAATGTCTGAATGAGGGTTTTGTCTTTAGCCCCTTTATATAGCCATGTTCCATCTTGCCATTTAGTGCATTAGACTCACACACAGTGGGTCTCTGTGACCTCTTGCTATTTCCTTTTTGTATCCCCATGCTTCAGCTCAGGTTAACTTGCTGTCAATACTAGCTGCATACATCAGGTGTTCCACATGTAGCGCTGTGAGTATATAAACATACGAACATTACCTACTCCACTTACTTAACTCCAGTCCTTGAATAGGACGCTTACTAGCCAATCAGAGCTCACGTTCTCTGTTAAATACTGGAGGCTGTACACACGCTCCCATCCAGCCTTGAGAAAGCATGCCTTGTGAAACGTACGTCGCAGTGACGTCATCACGTCAGAGGGGCGGGACTAGCGCTCATGATCGGAGCGCGGCCGCCTCAACTAGCTCGCTGTCCGGAGCTATGTCTATGCATTAAGCAATCTTATTTTAAATCTACAGCAGTACCCTTGATTATCCCTGTGAGCACCCAGCATTAGCAAGAAGGTGCGCAGCTATTAAGAGCTACATCGGGGTCTGCTGTAAACCTGCTGGATACCTGGTTCACTTACCGAGTTGTAAGTAGACACTACATGTGTACTACTGTTCTAAGTTCATACCTACCTACTTTTGGCCATTTATTGACCTCACCAGCCCTCCCTAGCCTGCGGGTGCTCCAGCCACAGTGGCACACTCAGTGTGTGTATTCCGATACACACTGCAGAGGCTGAGGTCTCTCTGAGACTCTGGACTGGTCATAACTGACTGAATTACGATCACAGTCTATACATATAGCCAGATTGATACTGACACTTGCTGTGTTCTCTCCGGCTTTATTGTTTGACCGTTTGGCCATATCAGCATGTGAGTAGGTTGATTCACTACTACCTATCTGTGTGAGAGTATACTTACCTACAATAGTCGCTACAATAGCCTATACTAGTGGCTGGACTCTCATCACATGTATATGCTATAGGTGACCTCGGTATATATACTGTATACTTATCTACCTGCATCCTGTATAACTACCAGGAGGGCAGTACTCACTTTACGCCTAGTATCCGGCCCATTTTACTTCGCTGCGCTTTTTTGGCTCATTTTTGAGTCTAATTATACCTGTTATTTAAGTGTTGTATTTATTTTAGTTGAGTATTTACTCCCATTAAAGTAATTTTAACCCACTCACTCCTCACCACTACATACATTCCATTCCTATATCCATTTTCATTGTTCTGTGATTTGTGATTGAGTGCTCTCCATTGGGGTTCTGTTTTCTCTGTGTCCTCTGATTTAACAGGTGCTGATATTAATGGGTATCAGCTCTGAAGACCCCAGGCATCAATCCGATGCAGGAAAAAAGCATTTTTTGTTCTAAGTGCCGCCTCGCCGCTTCTCGGCAGCTTCTCCCCACCTTCTTGCCAACTTTTTCTGGCGAGGCGATTCGGAGAAGAAATCTCAATTCTACAGCGGCGGTCAGACTCGATAAGCTGATCGGGGCTACTAGAATTGAGCGAGTTTTAGAAACTGACGATAAGTGGAGAAAAGTGGTTTATCGCCGCGCGTTTGATGAGTTATTTCTTTTTTCCGTAAAAAATTTTTGACGAAAATGTCTAGTATCGCCAACATATTGGAGCTTACAGAATAACAGTAGGCTTTTTTGACGATAAGCTGCCGATAACTGACTTATCGGACCTTTCTGCATAAGTCCCTAAGTCTGTATCTCTTCACTCTAGTTGAGCTCTTCAACTCATACAGTATTCTGTTCTTTGCATATTATTCTATGTTGTGGAATTCTGCAAATCATATAACTTACCTCTATTTGGTTTCATACATGCTTAAAAAAAAAAAACAAAGCTCTCTTTGTATCCACATTCCGCATTCTTATCTTATCTGTAATTGCGGTCAACTAATTCCAAAGTCTCTGATAAATACTTGCATTTTTATGATGTCTCATGAGATAAGAAGTACCTTTAACCCCTACTGATATAGAGACAGAGCCTATTATTCTGCTCCATGTTGAACAGTAATGCAGTTATTGCAACGCCAGGCTGGCACATTTGAAAATATAGCAATTTTTTTTAATGTCGAGCCAAAGGTGCGCAATTTACGACAGACATGGTTGTCAGATGTTCATTGGCCTTTTTTTGTCTGTTTATTTCGGTATTAGTATAAACATATCAATAACACAAGCAAGTTATCCAGTAAGAATTTAGCAAACGACATATGTAGCGAGACTTAACATCTTCGGTGCCTCGACCACACTGGTCGCGGCACAGAAGGATTAAAATTGCGAGGGTCCCGTTCAGAAGCCTAGACCCCCAGCAGCACGATCGTAGCAGACACTGTCCCAGCACCCCAGATTTTTGCCTGTTCATCCACGGCGCTGAGGACTTATGACTTCTGTTAATCAAAGGATATATATTTTGTTAAACCTCAATTTCTATGCAGATATGTTACTCTGCGTATATATGTTCCAATGGGGCGCCAAAGGTTGATGCTTGCTGGGATCTATACAATACATTTTACACCTTTTGGCATGTAGTTTACCTGTATATTAAATGTATTTATGTCCTACAGGTGCATCAGCCGGTATTGAAACACTTCACGAGGTGTATACCTCGGAATACCAATGTCATGGCGCGGGATTTCTTCCAATCTTACTGCCTTTAGACGCGAGTGCAGGCAAGTGCAGAAAATGGCATTTTAGTGTTCTGGTTTTTAAACACCTGAAATTGACACAGTAGCACAGTACTGTACAGATTACAATTCATTCACTTCATTGCATTTAATTGCATTTAATTGCACACAATCCATGAAATTCAAACAAAGCAACCACGATAAACATGTGTGCCTGGGGCGATTGGCGGCATTAATGCAGCGTGGAGTACAGCAGCGCACACAAAAACGGCGCCGTGATTTGTTCGAATAACGCCAGCTGCATCTGTATATGGAAATATGGTCTCCATCCACAACAGAATACAGTACTCTAGGCGATGTTTTGCCAATGATTTATAACGTGGCCTCACTACATCTCTCTTTCTGCTGCTCATCCTCTTTGCTTGGTTACATTGCTTGGCTACGGTTAAATCAGCTGAAATAATGACTCTGTGGCCCCTTTCCTCTATAGTAGTTGACATTGGGCCATTAATGCATAATTCTGAACTTTTTTCACAGCTCTAACTTCCTCTCTGGCCAGGTTATTAGCTCATAGGTGGACAATGATCTCTACATGTCTTTCTGCCTTAACAATTTTCAGAATGTGCCTGAGCTGTATATCCCTATAGGCACTTTACCTCCCTCTTCTCCTCCCTACCTGCTCACAAATCGCTGCTTCCGCCCCACCCCCCCCCCGCACCCCTCACCTCCCATTGGAGATTTGCCCTGCTACCGCTGTATGGTGATGTGCTTTACCTGTTGGTTCGCAGGAGGTGTCGGGACAACAGGACAGGCTTTTGATGTAGATGCTTCAGTTCAGTCTCTGCACTGCTAGCGCCTCCATCCACCACAGGCTCCAGGAGTGCTGGAGGGAGTCCCTATAGTAGAATCCTTCCATACTCCTCTTGATTGACTGCAACCCAGGCCAGATTATATTGAAACAGGATCTCTTTATTTAGCATACACTGCATACAGTCTAGTCAGACAGCGAATACTCTTCTTAGTCCCAAACACGGATGGTCCCTGTGTTAGATCTTGCTTTAGGCCTTATTCACAGTCCCCTTGTGGGACTGAGCATCTAGTCCCAGCCTGCAGAGCGAGACACAGCTTACAACTCCCAGTACTAGAATCAGAGCAGCACACTCCTCAGGGAACAACTCCTACTAACTTTGGTGTGCTTTTTCCTTAGAGTAGGACGTGAGGGCACAAGGTCTGCCCCCAGGATTGGGTAACACACAAACCAAGTCCCACCTCCACTCCTGCCACTCAAGGAAGCTGCAGAGGGGAGGGGTAAACCCAATATGGGCATAACACTGCCTGCATCTACTAGGACTTACATGTTAGGGAAGACAGATGAGTAGCCAGAACAAGCCATGGCTACACTCTCCCTCTGGTGAATCCAATGGTCCCCACTTGTAACCAATTTAGTAGGACCATCCTTAAGCATAGGACCTGTAATATAGCAAACACGAACACATTAGACACTACCAATGCAGTACATTAACATTGATAGTATGAATTCATACGCTGACTACAGTGATTAAAAAAAAACATCTGCACCATTTCCAACGGGAAGAAGTCTATAAATGTACATATAAAACTTAGGGTCAGGCGTTTTAAGTACCCGCCCATTGAAGTTTGTGGCCCAGACGAAGTGTACCTTAGGGGACCACTCTTGTGATTAAGTACTATATGATCTTTGTATATACTGCGGCCCACGCACCATTCCCTCATGATCTCACATATCTTAGATTCAGTGCAGAACTCGTGGTGGCTGGTTTTGGATTGAAGATAGTACAGCACAGCTTGCCGTAGTCAAGTGTACCTATTGTCCTCTATCTCTTGTATAATTTGCTCGGTTACATAAGGGTACCCATACCCATGAGATTGTCGGTAGCGATGAACAATGGCTCTATCAGCCCTACTTAACATCATCAACGTACGGCTACCAGCCTTGCCTGGCAAGACCCAAAATTTAGGCTCTTGAGGGGCCACCTCTCGGTAGAGAATAGTTGGACCCATGGGTTTCACTACATCCAAACGAATTTCCTCCACCCTTTTTCGTAGAGCTTCTGCCATTTCCTCTGGGGAGAATTCCCCTTCTTCCCACCAAGGGTCTATGGTGGGACCATTGACTAAAAAGAACTGGGTTTTCTGCATAGTGGGAGCGTACTCCCCGGGGAGTCTATAGTTTAAGGGCTACTCGACCAAGTGTCCATCCTAGATGACACCCCAGAAGTCTAAGATTGTTGTGACAGTAAGGACCCTCAAAATGATTTAAAAGAGCTATGGGATCCCCCTTGAGGTATCCGACTAGAGGCAGGTATTTCCTCCTCAGAATCTTCATCAGACCCACCCTTATAATCCCCAAAGTCCCAGTCTCTTAGATCGGTAGAAAAGGCAGGGGGCTTACTATAGCCTCCACTCCTTGGAGAGGCATATTTTGGGTCATCAGCTGCAGAAAAAGCACCAGCAGTGCAGGCTGATGATATAGGCCTGAGAGCACTGTCCTGAATAGGAGAATCCTTAGCATGGACACAGGGGATGGGGCCCGGTGGTATAGGCTTGGCGAGGTCTGTCCCCCTTTCACTGGGTTTAGGCCTACCACGGCCCCTAAAGGTCTTTACTGGAGTGGAAACAGTGGTACAAATGTCCTTGGTGGGGGTACTGATACAGGGGATTAGGCCACACAATGTCCCGATCAATGTCCCTGATTTGTGGCTTGTCCTCATCCGTTCCCTTTGGTACAGAACTGATGGCAGTGGCTGCGATCCCGCAAGCTCTCCCCGTAACTTGGGCCAAGTACCTCCGCTGGTCAGCTGGGGACAAAGAGGTACTCACAGAGATAGGTTCCGCCCGGCGTCCATCGTTCTCGCCGGTCGCTGCGCCGATGATGTCATCTTTGTGGTCCGCTCTCGCGAGATTCAGGCGTTAGAGCTGGCCCCGCGCCGGAAGTTGAGCTAGATGCCTTCCACTCCAAAGAGGGCACTGCCCAGTGCCTTTTCAGCGAAGGCCTCTGCAGGAGCCAGGAAAATGTAAAGGGGTGGTGCCTCAATGCTCCGATGATCAGGATCTATTGCAGGTTCCTCTGCATCCACCCTCCTGGTAGGTGATGTTCCTTCCACAGGGGTGCTGGATCGTGGTTCTGTCGGCCACCATACCACAGACTCCCAGCTGCTTTCGTCGTCCTCGGATGAAGTCAGGGACACATCCTCAAGGGAACGGCCTTGGGGCACCCTGCTTTCCCGGGTGGCTAGTGACATGGAGCTCACCCACTCCCGCTCCACCAGGGTAAACGCACCCAACTCTCCCTGGGCAGTCTGCTTACCCTGTTGGTCTGTTGGCGAGTGTTCCGGTCCTGGAACCAACTCGAGCACCGCCGTTGGCTCTGGCTCGGGTACTGGGCCACTTGGGCCTCCTGGCGTGTTGGCTAGGGCACATGGGCCCACGATTGCTCTGGCGTCTTGGCAGTCTGGAGAGGCCGCAGCTATGGTTGTGATGGTCCAGTTTTCTTGCTGGATGTAGTCGGCTGGCACGGGGCTTTCAGGCCGCATGTAGTAGGCCCCACACTGCTGACAGGTGGCCGTACGGTTACTGTAGCTTCACCCCCGGGGAGCCAACACTGCGTACAGATGCACCGCAGATACTGTAGCACCGTCCATCCACCGCAACCACCAGGTAGCCTCCTGGTAGGTGGAAGGATGATATTTTAAGAGTAGACATTTCTTGCAGCAATTGGCGATAGCAGGCTTAGAGCAGAGGTACAAATGTAGCTCCTCTTAGTAGCTTAGCTCTTTGGAACTGAGGTGGGGCAGCCTGCTTCCAGCTCCTCCCTCAATAGTACAGTCTGCGGTGATTGGCTCCCACTGTACCCCCTCACTCTGGTGGAATTTAGAGTAGGGGAACAAAGGGACAGGCGTAACTTCAGCTCCACTGTGAGCTAGTCAAAGTAAAGTGGGCGCAATTCCAATCTTTGCCGCCGAACGCTCTTGCAACTCCTTTTTGAAGAAACAGGGCTTGCAACTTTTTCAGGCAACCCCCTTGAGGTCCCGTTTTTGTCAGGAACAGCCATTTTAGATTTCACAATCCATGTGCGCTCCCCTTGCCAGGAGCCACCATTTTCGAGTGAAATAAAGTACCTGCGGTATTATGTGGGTAACCACGCTCCATGATGAAGCCACAGAGAACGCCCCAACATATTCTTCTGTACTTATGTGGGTAACCACACTCCATGGCGAAGCCTCAGAGAATGCCCCAATGTAGTCTTAGTGGAAAGGTACCACGCTCCCTGGTGTAGCCTCAGAGAACGCTCCAACATATTATTAGTGTATCCTCTCGAATGGGTGTCCAGGGTCACTGGCGATGCCTATGGGGCCCGTCCTCAGTTTTAGTCTCTTAATAATGATGTAAGGCAACCAACTCCCTGGTGTAGCCTCAGGGAGCAATCCCCCTCCCTTTCTTTTCATCCTGCTGCTTTGGTGAAACCTGCCCTGTTACTGCATCTCAGCAGTGCCTCCAATTGTAGCGCTGCTTCCCCCCCCCCCCCCCTTTGGGAGATTTGCCCTGCTACTGGTGTATGGTGGTGTGCTTTACCTGTTGGTTCACAGGAGGGCTGAGGGCTTTTTTGGATCCAATTTTCCTGACAATGTACTTCCTATTAATATCAAAACCCCTAACCTCTTTCCCCACTGTAGTAGATGTTCCTGTGCAGTGCAGTTCTGCACTGGTAGTTCAGCACAGGAAATGTGCAGTGACATTGAATGTGGGCTGTACTGGCAATCTACAACTCTTACCCTCAGAGTCCATAGTAGACCAGACCTCCTACAATCCTCCTGGGAGGCCTCTAATATCTATCAGTGAAGTCATATATATATTAGAGGTAGACAAAAATATAGAAAACTTATGGGCCTGCCACAATGTTTAGGAGCCAGAAGTTTGCTGAGTGGAACTGGGTGGAGAATGGTTAAGGGAATTGTTGATTGGGGGGGGGTTATTAAGCAGGGGGAGGGAGTTTCACGGCAAGACGCAGTAACAGAGACACGCAACAGGGTTGAAATGTAGTCCCAGGGAGAGGAATGGATTAAAAGGATTCCCAGGAGGAGGTAGGAATTGAGGTAGAGGCATTATGGTCCTCTGGTCCTTGTCTGTGAAGGGAGAGAAGATCTGTATGCTTGTTGCAGCAGCTATACGTGTTCTCTCACGGAGCTGCCAGACTCTCTCCTCCTCCAGCCATAACTCTCTTCCTGTCGCTCTGATGCAGACAGAAGCGCATCTGGAAGAGCATGAGGAGGGAAGTTAGGCTGAGCTGAGACAGCAGCCAATGCGACGTTCACGCGCACGTCCGTCGCAAATTTGGGTGCAAATTCAAACTGAAAACTCCACCGGCGGCAAAGTGCAGCGTTGTCGCTGCGACATTTTGCCGGCACAACCCAAATTGAAATTTGGGGCTACAGTCGCGTGGCGTGAGCTGGTTCAGCCAATAAAGGCGAACCAGCTCCGTGACGCGCTCGTTACACGCCCCCTCCTTGCCCCCAAACGCCGCGATCGGCCTCCTGCAGTTTGAGCACAGATCGCTGTGTTGCAGGAGCGAGCGGCGGAGGGCGCGAATGCTAGCAAGCTTCCGTAGCAGCCTGTCTGAGCGAAACCTTAGAGAAGGGGGATCGTGTCTCATAGCTCCGTGAGAGACGCACACACACACTCCTCCCCCTTCTACCACAGTACAGCCGGCACGTACATTACAGCTTTAGGGCCAGAGGTAATATTTTAGGCACCCAGACGACCAGACACCTGGGGTTTGACCATGATGGAAATATATATATAAAAAAAACAAAAGGTCCACAGCACATTCAGTAGAAAAATGATAATTTAATATAAGTAAATCATCAGGCAATCAACATGCTCCGGAGCAGCGTATGTTTCAGACCACAAGGTCCTTTCGCAAGCTACTGAGTGTGCTGCGGACCTTTTGTTTTTGTATATCTACTGGACTGGCTGGTGTTCCCTGTCCGTCTGCGAGCACCTCGACTTCTGTTAAGTATATTTTCTATTTTTGGTCTACAGTCTTATGTTATGTATGTGTATATATATATATATATATACAGTGTTCGACAAACCTATACATTTGCTCGCCCCGGGCGAGTGGATTTAACATCGTGGCGAGCTCCTATTGGCCCAAGCAGCACATGTTTGGTACTAGGTGGCGAGTAGATTTTTTTGTGTGGCGAGTAGATTTTTTGGTGATTTGTCGACCACTGTATATATATATATATATATATATATATATATATATATATATATATATATATATATATATATACACACACATATATATTAGCAACTTTATCACTGTATATAAATTGTCACTATATAATGTGGCGGGTGTGTGTTTGTGTCCTTTGTGTTTGTGCAGAAAGTATTGATTGGTGTGATACAATAAAAAGGAGTGTGCTATAAAAAAAAAATGCAAAGCGTACCTGATTTGTCTTCTGCATCATCAAATTCAACACTGAATGTATGACCACTGTTGAGGATGACTTTTGCCGAGGCTGGATCATAATGGATATGAAGAGGCTGTAAAGTTGGGTCACATGTGACATCTTGCGTTATAATATTGATTGGAGATTGACGATCCCCATTTGCCAATGGAAACAATTCATGCCACCGTGCAGGACCTAGACATTATCAAATTAATACTAGATTACCAAAAAATAATGTTATAATGAATCAATGGTCATACTGTTTATTGGAGAGCACCAGAAACTTGATTTTTTGATTGATTTAAATAATTTTAAAGCCGCATTTTATTTGTATTTTTTTACACAAATAATTGAATTTTATTTTATGAACTAGTAATAATATACTGACACAAAATGTACTAATATACATTAATATACTGTGTTCCTAGCTAATTTGAATGATAGCATTTTTTTTCATTGCTGCGTTCCTCTTTGGAAGGGTTTTACTTTACTAGCGGAAAAGAAATAGAGATGTGCAGATGTCTTCAAATGTGCTTCGTGACATTTATTCCTAATTTCTCTGGTGTTTTGTTTCGCATAAATTCGCACTTGCTCAAAAATGTGTGAAAATAGAAAAAATAATGCTAAACATGGTCACATGACCAAAGTTGTCTTCTAAGGCAGAGGGGTGTGCAAACTGGAGGTGCGGCGCTTATAGAGGTCCCGTGATCTTCAACACAACCTTTAAATAAAATGTCGGAGGAGCGAGTAAGGCCTCTGTATGTCTCTTACCTGCTCTCTGGTGGCTTTTGACAACATGTCGCCATGACAACACAGAGTGAAATAGCAATGCGTTGCCATGGCAACGCGACGTCACATGACATCGTGACGTCAAATGACGCTGTCCATGCCAGAGAAAAAGAATGGGAAGGGGGCTCGAGCAGGAGGGGAGAGCAGGCAGGGGGTGCTAACAAAAAAAGGTTTGTGCACCCCTGTTCTAATGTGCTTGGCGAATGTTTTTACCAAAAAAATACACATTTTGCCTAGTTAGTGAACTTTAGCAAAAAATGTTACACATCTCTAAAAAGAAACAAAGTTTATATGAGGAAAGCAAAGAAAAGGGAAGAGAAGTAGTGAATTGCATGAGCACAAAAGAAAAAAAATGCATATACATGTTGACCTTAACAGGGACTAGGCCAATGAACTGTAATCTAATCAATGCGTTAAAATTGATCATACAAATTATACATTATATTTTCTTCATTACATTACATGCTTATACTGTAATTACATATTGAACACTTTTATCAGATGAATGTGACTTTTGTATTTGTAGATTTTACAATTAAAGTAGAAATTGTTATGCATAGAAACAGAAGGAAAATGTATTTTAAGACTGAAGAATGTATATATATATATATATATATATATATATAAAATCTTCAGTCTTAAAATACATTTTCCTATATATATAAAAGAAAAAAAGAAGCGCAAGCTCCATAGCGTGATACCGTAATGAAATTTAATTAAAAATTAAAAATTGGAAAAAGGTCCCTTGGACATGCACTCACAAGAGATCCAATAATAACAGCATGGATGATTTAAATCTCAATGGTGGAATCATCACTGGTGAGGTGTGCAGCAATCCATTGATGTACAAGTAAAAGAGTCCCAATATGCTAATATTCCCTGGGACCTGGAACACAACTTGAAGCTGTACATACCAGAGGGAAGGGGATCTCCCACACACTGAACAGCAACAGGATCCTCTGAAGGTTGTATGTTAACCTGGACAGATGACTCCTGTCAAGATGTGTTCCAGGGCCCAGGGGTGGACGAAAGGCTTATAGAGATCTGTCTTACTGTAAGTGCATATCTCACCAAATTCTGGTATCTGTGGTTGGACATACTACCCTATGATATTTTTTCTCTCCCTCCCCTCTCTTTTTTCTCTCCACATGTTTTGCGCCTAGGTCATTCTTTGGACACTTCTCTATGTACGGTACTCGTGGAGCCGTGGACCTAATTGGCAGCAGGCTGTGTAGGGAAAGTTTATAGTAAGGTTATACAGCCCTCACTGTGTGGTATTCAATTGAAATCATATATTGTAGAAATTGTAGATAAGTGTTTTAAGTTGCGCTGTTTGTATTCTGTTTGATATATATATATATATTAGATTTAATTGATCATTAAATCATATAGAATGACCTTCCTGATAGCTTTTGATCATAACAGTAACTGAATCCAGGGATTTGCATATACTTTGCAACAACTAACAGTGAATATGAAAATTGTCATTGCAACATTACTATGAATGCAATGAAAATGAGTAATAAGCATACCGTGACTAGTTTAAATACATTATTATAGTAGTAAAAATGAAATGGTTAGTTATGACACTGTAATAAGGGTGGTCGGCAATATCTTGTAACAGTTTGAAGTGAATATGCTGCAAATTAGATAGCAATACACTTATCTTTGAGCAGCAGAGAAACCCAATGAGAGCTGTTGCATGTTGTGATAATGTACAGTTCAAGGACTGAAGGAATCGGTCAGTTACAGATTAACCTTTTCACTGTCAGCAGTGCCAAGAAACATGTCGCAAACTCTTTATGGAACATATCACAAGTGATAACGCTGTTTTACACTTTAAATACAAATGTGAACATATAAAGCTTGGGCACAAATTATAGCAATCTCATGTTAATGTAGCCCACTTCAAATGAATGACTAAACCCCTGATAAAATGAGAATAATCAGACTTGGAGGCTTCGATAAATTAACATCAGCAAGCATCAGCTACGGTACTGGTTAAGTAATATCTGAAACTCGTCTCACCTATTTAATGGTTGTTATTATTATTAACCCTTCACCACTGAAAAAATTACTACACTGACCTGTCCAGTGAAGTGAAGGGTTTAATACCTGTACTAAGTCGTCAGTTTAGTCCATCAGTGTTAAGTCAAAGCTGTCCATTACAGTATGTAGAATAGTTTACATCCTCAAGTCTCTCGAATTACCATTGTGATCATCATATCCCCAGCTGTGCATTCCCCTGTACGCTGCACCGCAGAGAAAGTGACAGGATGTCAGAAGAGGTCCTCTTTTGTTTGAAGCTGGAGTAGTGAACAGTACAGTATATATGATGACTTGATCTAGGAAATCTAGCAGTGACTCCTACTGGTTTGATCCTCTTTGTTGGTCTTCCTCTTACTAAATAATCAAATACCTACAGTAACAAAAGGGGACAGAGATGCCTGTACAAGTAGCTGTTGGTTTCTGTAAGCAGGCAGTGAAGTACCTCTAGTAGTTAGTGGGAAGTGGCTTGTATACTTCTCAGTAGCAGCCAAAAGTTCTGTAACTGTTTCCTGCCCACTGCTACTATTCCAGGCCAGCTCACAGGCTGGAGAGAGTACTGAGCAGCACAATTAGGGAAGAATGTCAGGAGCATTAGAAATTAAGCGATTTTTGTGGACTGCAGATAGGATGGAAAGTGACTAGGAAACAGGGACTATGTTGAATTCAGATTGTTTTCACTGTATGTATATAATTTAGGGTCCAAACAGTTACATTTAAAGCAGCAATACTACAGTCCCCCTTTTTTGCTTATTTTTATATGTAAAGCATTTGATAATGTATAATTCTACATTTGTACCTAAGCTGGCAATCGTTTGGTGCTACTGTTATAAATCCTGATAATGTGCCTAACATAATGGCCGCCATTCAGTTTCAATCAATCCTTCAGTCAGTGTAACTCAGCAGCTACAATTTATCCTTATATTTCTAAGGTAACATTATCTATTGTTACTGTTTACAGTTAAAACTGCTGGGAAACTTGGCAACAAATTATCACAAACAGGAAAGTGTTGCTTGGCTTGGGAGGTTGGCTAAAACCTGCTATACAAATCAAAGGATGCTTTAAAACGCAATAAAACAAACCTCACTGTTATCTAACACTACAGAACTGCTTTTATTTATATATATATATATATATATATATATATATATATACACACGTATATATATATATATATGTATATATATATATATATATATATATATATGTATATATATTGTGACAGAAACCAGGGGATGGTAATAAATTCCGTATATAGGGCTCCCAGGATACTAGACAGTTTCTATCCTGTTTGGCCTGGGAGTGCAGCCTTATAATACATACACTCCATCCCACAGTTTGGCAAGCGCTGGAACTGAGGGATGAGAGATCCAGACCAGAGTTTGTCTGCTGCCTGATTTCTGTCTCCTGTCATGCTAATTAGGAATCAGGTATGAAAGACTGATTTCCTGTTTGCTCTGGTCTCCCCACAAGAGCCAGGAGGCTGGAAGGCTGCTGAACTACAGAGGGGAGAAGCCTCTTCCCCAAACAGGTTCAATCTTTCTGTTCATTTGTGTAAGACTGCAAAAGTACCATGTTTTGATGTTGGAAGTGGAAAAGCCACTTCCAACCCTGAGTCAGGGATATCTAAGTTAAGTTATCGCTCAGGTGAGCAGCTTTTGTTTTGATCTGTTTTCTGTTGTATGCACTGTGGCAGTCTCAGTGCCTGGGACTGAATAAACCAGGCATAGCCTGTTTAAAGGAACAGTACGTGACGCCTCATCATTTAACCTACCCTAAAAGACCGTGTTCTAAACAGTCCCGGACAAACGACGGAGCCCCGGAGTAAGCCGTTTGTCACATATGGTGGAGAATGCGGGCAGAGCACTAGGGGGTCTGCGGGTTGAAGAACTTTGAAAAAAAAAAAAAAAGTTTTTTTCATCCTCTGCAAACAAGATGGAAGACGTGGTGGGTGCGCTGGTACGCAATGTCGCTGCCCAGAAAGACGCGAATGAAACCCAGCAACAGCTGTTAATAGCCCAGCAAGAAACTAATGCAAACCAGCAGCAGACGAATGCAGCCCATCAACAGCTGCTAATAGCCCAGCAAGAGATTAATGCCAACCAGCAACAGGCGAATGCCAACCAGCAACAGGCGAATGCAAACCAGCAACAGACGAATGAAGCCCTGCAAAACGCGAATGCAAACCAGCAAGAGACAAACCGCTTGCTGAGAGAGGAGCAACAGCGGTTCGCTCAGGGCTTACAGCAGGAACTCGAGATCCTGAGGGGGACTATCAGTAACCTTCCACTGGCAGCGGCAGCCCCAGTTCCGAAAATGACCAGGGCAAGCCACTACCTTCAGAAGATGGGACCCTCGGATGATGTGGAAGCCTATCTTCTCACGTTTGAACGCACGGCACAGAGAGAGGGATGGCCAGAAGCTGAGTGGGCTGGTCTAATCGCACCCTTCCTAAGCGGCGAACCCCAGAAGGCTTACTTTGATCTAGAGCCAGCCGAAGCTAACGTCTATGCAAAATTGAAGTTCGAGATCCTCGCCCGCCTCGGCGTAACCACGGCTGTTCGCGCCCAAAGGTTTCACGCATGGTCCTTCACGATGGATAAAGCCACCCGAAGCCAGATGTATGACCTCATCCACCTCGCCCGGAAGTGGCTACAACCCGAGATCAACTCAGCCAGCCACATCGTGGAACGGTTGGTCATGGACCAGTTCTTGAGGAAACTTCCCTCTGCCTTACGCCGTTGGGTCAGTCGGAGTGACCCCCACAATGCGGATGAGCTTGTGGCCCTCGTAGAAAGGTACAATGCAGCAGAAGAGCACCCGCAACCCACAGTCGTGGAGCAACCCCACTACCCGAGGTTCCAGGACTCTTCCAGAGACGGTAAAAGGGTACCGGGGTTAAGGGGCGCTGAAGAGCGGCGACCACCTTCACGCAGCACCAGCAACAGTGGTTCGCACACTAAGGGCAATAGCCAACATGGGGAGCCGGGAAAAGGCTCTAAGTGGGACACAGACTATGTACCTAAATGTGTAAATTGTCATGAGAGGGGCCACACAGCAAAAATCTGCCCACTAAATTATGAGCCCATGCAATGCAACAGCGTGGAACCTTATTCGCTGTTGTCCCAATGTATGGGCCCTAGCCCAGAGGACCCCTTGAATAACCATCTGTGGGCATTTGTAAAGGTTAATGGTAGGAGGGTTCGGGCACTTCTTGACTCTGGGAGCATGGTCACACTAGTGTCCGAATACCTCTTGCCCATTAAGAAGAAACAGGGAAACAGTTCACAAAGAGTGGCAATTTGTTGTATACATGGGGATAATCATGAATATTCCACTGTTGATGTTTTTTTTGAAACAGAGTTTGGTTCTTTAGATTTCAAGGTGGGTATTGTACCCAAACTGGCACATGATGTGTTAATAGGGACCGACTTTCCCCATTTTCTAAAAATGTGGTCCCCCGCTCAGAATAGCGCCCAGAGTTCAATAGCGGACCATAACGAAGTATTAGAAGAAACAAATCCTTTCCCTTTTTCAGAAATGGAGGTTGACGAGGGCCCAAATAAGAAGGGGGAAAAGGAGGAGTGCTGTAAAATTCCCTTCCCCATCACTACTTTGGTAGGGAATACCCCAAATCAAGATGTTGAGCAGACACTTACCACCCCAGAACCGGATAAGACCCTCGCTGACCTAGAGGTCAGTCCTGGGAGTTTTAAGAAGGCCCAGTGGGAGGACCCCACATTAGCGGTAGCAAGGGGACATCAGCATATATTGGTAATATTAGATTATGCCACCCGATATCCGGAGGCAGTTCCCCTACGTAGCACCTCAGCTAAAAACATAGCAAAAGAGTTAGTAGTTCTGTTTTCCCGGGTCGGGATTCCTAAAGAGATTCTATCTGACCAGGGAACACCATTTATGTCCCAAGTAACGAAAGAGCTATGTAAACTCCTAAAAATCAAGCATCTCAGAACCTCAGTCTATCATCCACAAACAGATGGTTTAGTGGAAAGGTTCAATAAAACCTTAAAGAGCATGTTACGGCGGGCGGTTGATAAAGATGGGAAAAACTGGGATTGTTTGTTACCGTACCTGTTATTTGCCATTAGGGAAGTTCCCCAATCATCCACAGGCTTCTCCCCGTTTGAACTATTGTATGGCCGACACCCAAGGGGCTTACTGGATATAGCCAAAGAGACTTGGGAACACGAGGTTACCCCTTACAGAAGTGTAATAGAGCATGTTGCCCAGATGCAGGACCGCATTGCTGCAGTCCTACCCATAGTGAGGGAACACATGGAGAAAGCTCAAGAAGCACAGAGGAATACATATAATAAGGGTGCTAGGGTCAGAATTTTTTCTCCAGGTGATAGGGTACTAGTTCTGGTTCCCACCGTGGAGAGTAAATTCCTTGCTAAATGGCATGGGCCATATGAGGTCTTGGAAAGAGTGGGAGAAGTAAATTATAAGGTAAGACAGCCAGGTAGGAGGAAACCTGAGCAAATTTACCATATAAACCTACTCAAGCCCTGGAAAGATAGAGAAGTCTTGTTAACCCTAGTACCCCCAGGTCCGTCAGAGAATCAAGAAACTGACCCAGAGGTTAGCATAGCTGAAACACTGTCTGTTCATCAGAAACGAGAGGTTCAGAATTTAGTGAAAAGAAACAAAGAAATCTTCTCTATACGGCCAGGTAGAACTAGCGTAATTGAACATGACCTAGTCTCTGCACCGGGGGTCCGAGTTAACCTTAAACCGTACCGAATCCCAGAGGCCAAAAGAAAGGCTATAAGTTTAGAGGTTAAAAAAATGCTAAAACTAGGTGTAATTGAGGAATCCCAAAGTGGGTGGAACAGCCCTATAGTCTTAGTCCCAAAGCCAGATGGTACAACAAGGTTTTGTAATGACTACCGGAAACTAAACGCGGTGTCAAAATTTGATACTTATCCTATGCCCAGGGTAGATGAACTTGTAGAGAGACTGGGCAAAGCCCGATATCTCACAACCCTAGACCTAACAAAAGGGTACTGGCAGGTTCCCCTCACAGAAAGGGCAAAAGAAAAGACAGCCTTCTCAACCCCAGACGGCCTCTTTCAATATAAGGTGCTGCCTTTTGGCTTACATGGAGCTCCCGCCACATTCCAAAGAATGATGGATAAAATTTTAAAACCACATGCTCGGTATGCTGCCGCCTACCTGGATGATGTGGTAATCCATAGTGAAGATTGGCAATCCCACCTTCCAAAGGTCCAAGCTGTGCTTGACGCAGTCCGGTCTGCTGGACTAACTGCTAACCCCGCTAAATGCACTATTGGTCTGGAGGAGGCCAAGTATCTGGGATATTCTATTGGCAGAGGTTTACTCAAACCCCAAACACTCAAAGTGGAGGCGATACAAAATTGGCCAAGGCCAGTTACAAAAAAACAAGTAAGGACCTTTTTGGGCTTAATTGGGTACTATAGAAGGTTTATTCCCAATTTTGCAACTAAGGCAACCCCACTAACTGACCTCACAAAAGCAAGAGGACCGCTAATGGTAAAGTGGTCCCCCGAAACCGAACAGGCCTTTAGAAGCCTGAAAGAAGCTCTCTGTGCCCAACCAGTGTTGGTCACACCTGACTTCTCCAAAGAGTTCGTAGTCCAAACCGACGCATCTGAGGTAGGGCTGGGGGCGGTACTCTCCCAGGAGTCTCAAGGTGAGGAGCACCCCATCCTGTATTTAAGTAGGAAACTAAATCCCCAGGAGAAAAATTACTCCATAGTAGAGAAAGAGTGTCTCGCAATAAAGTGGGCTGTAGAGACGCTCAAATACTACCTGTTGGGGAGAAAATTCCGGTTGGTCACAGATCATGCACCCCTTACCTGGATGTGTCAAAACAGGGAAAAGAATGCTAGAGTGACCAGGTGGTTCCTAAGCCTACAACCCTTTAAATTTTCTGTGGAACACAGGTCAGGGCACAAACATGGCAATGCTGACGGGTTGTCAAGGATGCACTCCCTAATATCCATGGTCGCTCATCCCTCGAGGTCTGAGCTGGGGGGGAGGATATGTGACAGAAACCAGGGGATGGTAATAAATTCCGTATATAGGGCTCCCAGGATACTAGACAGTTTCTATCCTGTTTGGCCTGGGAGTGCAGCCTTATAATACATACACTCCATCCCACAGTTTGGCAAGCGCTGGAACTGAGGGATGAGAGATCCAGACCAGAGTTTGTCTGCTGCCTGATTTCTGTCTCCTGTCATGCTAATTAGGAATCAGGTATGAAAGACTGATTTCCTGTTTGCTCTGGTCTCCCCACAAGAGCCAGGAGGCTGGAAGGCTGCTGAACTACAGAGGGGAGAAGCCTCTTCCCCAAACAGGTTCAATCTTTCTGTTCATTTGTGTAAGACTGCAAAAGTACCATGTTTTGATGTTGGAAGTGGAAAAGCCACTTCCAACCCTGAGTCAGGGATATCTAAGTTAAGTTATCGCTCAGGTGAGCAGCTTTTGTTTTGATCTGTTTTCTGTTGTATGCACTGTGGCAGTCTCAGTGCCTGGGACTGAATAAACCAGGCATAGCCTGTTTAAAGGAACAGTACGTGACGCCTCATCATTTAACCTACCCTAAAAGACCGTGTTCTAAACAGTCCCGGACAAACGACGGAGCCCCGGAGTAAGCCGTTTGTCACAATATATATATATATATATATATATATATGTATATATATATATGTATATATATATATATATATATATATATATATATATATATATATATATATATATATATATATATATATATATATATATATATATATATGAGAGAGAAAAAAGAAAAGAGGAGAGAGCGCACGCCCCATAGCGTACAATAGTAACAATTTATTGGGGGGGATGGGAGAGGGAGAGGGATAAGAATCGCACTAACAAGATATCAAATATAAATGCACGATTGTGAATAAATATCACCGCCAAGTTGAATAATCACCGCAGTCCATGGATAGTGTCCACCGGAAAGATGATAATCTGTACTTGTAGTCAGTCAGACTTGTAAACCACCTGCTCGGCTGGATGTCTCACTCAGTGCAGAGGAACAGAAGGTCTATGCAAACAACCTGCGCGACCCGAAAAGATCGCGCTCTTCCGTATTGACGCAGTGTCGTGACGTAGTAACGTAGTGACGTCCCTGACGTGTTTCGTCGCAACGGCGACTTTCTCAAAGGGTGATAAGTTCAGAGTTCACATGGAGGAATATATAAACCCAATAGTTACTTCGCAACCCTCGGAAATGAGTCGTCATAGGTGCAAATAGTAAATTGAATCCTAATTAGCATATCAATAAATTTACTCTAGGGCTGGTAAGATTACATGTTAAATGTTAAATGCAATTTGGGGACTGATATATAAAAACATCAAACAGAGATGAAATAAAAAATACATGAATAATATACAGAAAAATAAGCTACACAAAATACAACTATGCATAATAAATGAACTTATTAGGTTCAGAAATGCAACAATATACCCAGTTAAAAAACTATAAAAAGAAATATATATATTGTATCAAAACCTTATAGATAATATTCTAAATTAATAAAAAATGAAATTTACAATGAAAATGAAAAATAAAAACATAAAAAGGTATACATATGTTGAATTATAACAGATTCATGAGTATATCTTTTGACACAATCATAGTCTCTAATAGCAGTCAATATTTAAAGAGACTCAGAAAACTATATATATATCAATAGTTTTTCAGTGACATAACTAATGTAGATATAAATGATTACACATAGACACAAAACATTTATACAATAGATGATCTATTATAAGTATATGATCTCAATAAGAGGCAGGAGAAGAAAAACACAGAAAAAGGAACATAATCTAAATGGATGCTACTAGCAGGGAGGATTGTTGGAAGAGGGAACTACACCAGGGTACTTGTGTCCAGACACTCATTAAGTCCACCAGGAGACAATGTGCCTAACTGGTGGATCCAAAATGTCTCCTGGCGACATAGAATCTTAAAGCGGTCGCCACCCAGAGCAAGAGGAGAGATGTATTCAAGACCCATAATGGTAAGGGTTCTGGGATCCCCACTGTGCACCAGTTTGAAATGTCTGGATACACTATGGGCATTGATACCATTTATTACATTTCTCCTATGCTCCAGGAAGCGAGTGCTCAAAGGGCGTGTCGTACGACCCACATACTGTAGGTCACAGCCACATTGTAGCACATATACTACAAAGGTACTTAAACAATTTATGTGGCCCCTAATTTGGTGTGTAATGCCCCTAGGAATGGAGACAAAGCTGGACTTAATACTGAGGTGTTTGCAAGTGAAACATGTAATCTTACCAGCCCTAGAGTAAATTTATTGATATGCTAATTAGGATTCAATTTACTATTTGCACCTATGAGGACTCATTTCCGAGGGTTGCTAAGCAACTATTGGGTTTATATATTCCTCCATGTGAACTCTGAACTTATCCCCCTTTGAGAAAGTCGCCGTTGCGACGAAACACGTCAGGAAAGTCACTACGTCACGACACTGCGTCAATACAGAAGTGCGTGGGTCGCGCAGGTTGTTTGCATAGACCTTCTGTTCCTCTGCACTGAGTGAGACATCCAGCCGAGCAGGAGAAAACAAACGGAAAGGCTACACCAGGTGGTTTACAAGTCTGACTGACTACAAGTACAGATTATCATCTTTGCGGTGGACACTATCCATGGACTGCGGTGATTATTCAACTTGGCGGTGATATTTATTCACAATCGTGCATTTATTTTTGATATCTTGTGAGTGCGATTCTTATCCCTCTCCCTCTCCCATCCCCCCCAATAAATTGTTACTATTTTACGCTATTGGGCGTGCGCTCTCTCCTCTTTTCTTTTCTACAGGTTCCACGTGATGTGGTTCATCCGTTGGAGAGCAGCCTGAAGTTCCCCTTCTATTGGATTTTATTCTATATATCCTTTGGACTTTTAATTGGGACTGGTTTTTATATATTTCAATTATCACAATTTATTTTGTTACATTAATGTGTTATATTTCAGTTGTTTCTTTCATTGGATGTTTGAACTAGTCATTTTGTGATCATTAAGTATTTATTTGCACATTTATACATATTTTTGTGATTATCACTTTATTTTACATAATATATATATATATTATATATATATTACATAATTTTAAATGTTCACATTATAGCACAGTATCACTATTAATTGGCGCTACTTTTTTGTTTATTTTATATATATATATATATATACATACATACATAATACATACATACATACATTAGATTGCACATGTTTTGCTGCTTTAAAGCCTCATTTCCATTTGGACAGTAATTTGTCATATTTCAGCTCTAGCAGGCAATCAGTGGTTGTAATGCTGCCCTTTATAGCAATGTGTCCTTGTTGGAAACATGAGATGGGTGGCAGAAAATGTGAATGACTAGATTTGGCAGGCACTGTAATTGGGGGTTCATATCTGATAAATGAGTAATCCCTTGTGAGGCCCTGCTCTAAACTGCCTTAGTTCAGGTTAACCACTTTCATGCTGGTGGGATTTGTAACACATTGTAATAAGTTGCTGGGTTCCCCTGGTAGCAAAGGGTTAATATAAAACTTACCAGGGGACACTGCTGTTTTAACATGCCCATAGTAAAAGCAAGATGTCTGGCACATGCTATAAATCTTAAACTATGAAACAATAACAAGAGCACAATATTACATAATCGAGTACTTTATCTGCTTAACATTTTTAAACACAATTTGTCTATAATGTGTTAGTCAAGATTATTTGCATATTATTATATTAAGGGGGGGATTTACTAAGCAGTGGTCCAGACCACACCAATTATTCCAGTGCTATAAGATATCCTCCAGCTACCACCATATCTACTAAGCGTCTGGAAGACATCAAGTGGCCATATTATGGGAGACTGTATCCGTCTTTTAACCTGTCACCTGAAGTGTGGGTGCTGGAGCATGGTATCCTGCTGCCACCAACTTTTCCTTTTAATCTTGACATCGGTCCAGTGCTGTTCAGATGCCTAAAATGTTCCTATTTCATAACCGTCCTGCGAAGAGAGAGCAAGGCTAAAGGTGCAAGTTTTTTTTTTAATTAGACACACTGAACTTTGTAGGACAAATTTGTGAAAAGTCGAACTTGCGAAGAAACACAATTTTTGCTGTTGATTGTAACTTTGTCAATCTGTACTAGTGACAGCAATAGAAGGGCCAGCTTGCTGTTCTGGTAAATGCCATCTCTGATAGTGGTAAAATACGTATTTTCCAATTACAGCTCTAGACAGGCTCTTGGAAATAAAATAAAAAATAGATACACTTAAAGCAGCAGTCCAAGCTGACATTTTATTTTTACTTTATTTTTTTCAGTTTAATATGTGCATCATTACAATCCACACAATGATAAGTAATTCACTAAATTGCTGATCGATCCGTTCTCCTGTGATCGATCGGCAAAGATTCGACTCGGTGGTTAACTAAATGTCCGTCAGTGAAGCAGAAGAGGACTAAAGATGCAAAGTTCTGTGGGGAAGATCATGTTACCAGGCAGTCACTAGATACAATTGGTGCACTGCTAGAGAGAGGGAAGGGCTCAAAAAGGGCTGTGCCAGAGTCTGTTTCAGAAGAGGAAGGGGATGTGAATTTGTAAATGGTTGCTATAGAAACAAAAAATGCTTGTTACATCAAAATACATTAAAAATGTCATTCAGATCTTTTTTTTTTAATGCTACAAGTATTTTCTCATAGTACAGAACTGATTTATTTAAAAAAAGCACACATGTAGGATATTGCTTGGTCTGCAGCTTTAGTAGGAATATCTCTTTTAAAGAGTTCTTGCAAAAGGTGTCACCCGGAAAGGTGACATGGTACAGACATGGTGCAGTGGTTTAGGACATTTGTCTGCCGGCGTTTAGCCACCACTTACCACGCCGGGACATCTCTCCACTGGCTGCTTGCTACCAAAGTAAGCCCCTAAACCAACCCCTTGCTCTAAAAAACCCTAATCTTAAACCCTAATACTAACGCTACCCTCTACCCTAAAAACCTTAACTTCTTACCCAAGAACATTAGACTAAGGAATGAGTGCATTTATGAGGGACTTTCAGTGACCTCTCTTGGCCACGTTGTGTGTTCTTGTACATTTAATTTCCCTTTACACAGCCTTTATCCTCTTTGAGTGAGGTGAGCAAGGTGTTTCTTTGTGTCTTCTTACCCAAACCCCTACCTTTAAAATCTCTAATCCCTTAGTCTAAAACCCTTATCCATAACCACCTACTCTAACCGCTACTTTATTAAAGAAATAGAGCTCCAGGTTAGGAGCTAATTTGCACTTCCACATCCTGTTGGACTTGAACTAGCCAAGCTAGGCAGTCGGTTAGATAGTCTCACTAAAGGGGAGTAGGCTTGTGTTTTATCCCTTTTTTTCCATAAAGGGTCAGAGTCGGATATGTTTTTTATTGTTGTGGACAAATAAACCACCAAAGTATTATTTTACTGGAAGAATTGTGTCACCTAATCACGATCCACAGCCATCCTGTCACAGTGTGTACAGGGGGGGGGGGGGGGCTGCAGTGTGTGTGTCTGTGTCTATAAAGGAGGGATTGCAGTGTGTGCTTGTGTGTGTATTGTGGGGGCTATACAGTGTGTGTGTGTGTGTGTGTGTGTGTGTGTGTGTGTGTGTGTGTGTGTGTGTGTGTGTGTGTGTGTGTGTATAGAGAGGGACTGCAGTGTATCTACAACTTCATTTTAATAAACAAGTAAAAATCAATATGACTGTACCAAAGTGGTTAACCTATAATAGTAATAATCCACTCAGAACAGGGCATCATTGGCCAGTAATGTACTGTTCTTCAGGGATTATTACTTAAATAGTGATTGATCATGTGCAACCAGTGTACCCCTGAAACACTGACCTAATTGTATATATTCTCCCTTATACTATGAGTTGTTATGCACATACACCATACAGGAATTATTAGGATCAAGTGTGTGACCTTCCCATTGCTCCATTAGTCTTACACAAGATAACATGTCATATTGCTTATTGTTATTCATGCTACAGAGACTAAACCGATAGCTGCTTAATTATCAAGCCATTTAATTAACAAGCTGCAGTATTATCTGCAGACCAAATGCCTCCAGGCGTTTCATCCCACTTCTTGTTTGTGAAAATATGGATTCACAATCGTGCATTTATTTTTGATATCTTGTGAGTGCGATTCTTATCCCTCTCCCTCTCCCATCCCCCCCAATAAATTGTTACTATTTTACGCTATTGGGCGTGCGCTCTCTCCTCTTTTCTTTTCTACAGGTTCCACGTGATGTGGTTCATCCGTTGGAGAGCAGCCTGAAGTTCCCCTTCTATTGGATTTTATTCTATATATCCTTTGGACTTTTAATTGGGACTGGTTTTTATATATTTCAATTATCACAATTTATTTTGTTACATTAATGTGTTATATTTCAGTTGTTTCTTTCATTGGTTGTTTGAACTAGTCATTTTGTGATCATTAAGTATTTATTTGCACATTTATACATATTTTTGTGATTATCACTTTATTTTACATTATATATATATATATATATAGAATCCAATGCACAGCCGGCACACCATATGCAAGTAAATAAGTTTTGGTGCTTATCCCATAAAGCAATAACAGACCATACGATACCGGTTGCAACACGACATCAAGGGACAGCACGCAGGTAAGTAAATCAAAAATGTTCTATATTTGATAGAAGACACAAAAACCGACGTTTCGGTCCCCCAGTGGGACCTTTCTCAAGGTGGTGCGTGGTACTTTGTGTCTTCTATCAAATATAGAACATTTTTGATTTACTTACCTGCGTGCTGTCCCTTGATGTCGTGTTGCAACCGGTATCGTATGGTCTATATATATATATATATATATATATATATTTATTATATATATATATATTATATATATTACATACTTTTAAATGTTCACA
This sequence comes from Ascaphus truei, assembly GCF_040206685.1. Classification (NCBI taxonomy): domain Eukaryota; kingdom Metazoa; phylum Chordata; class Amphibia; order Anura; family Ascaphidae; genus Ascaphus; species Ascaphus truei. The sequence continues at coordinate 80,895,205 of NC_134484.1, forward strand.
TTATAGCACAGTATCACTATTAATTGGTGCTACTTTTTTGTTTGTTTTTTTTATATATATATATATATATATATATATATATATATATATATACATACATACATACTACATACATACATACACACATACATACATACATTAGATTGAACATGTTTTGCTGCTTTAAAGCCTCATTTCCATTTGGACAGTAATTTATCATATTTCAGCTCTAGCAGGCAATCAGTGGTTGTAATGCTGCCCTTTATAGCAATGTGTCCTTGTTGGAAACATGAGATGGGTGGCAGAAAATGTGAATGACTAGATTTGGCAGGCACTGTAATTGGGGGTTCATATCTGATAAATGAGTAATCCCTTGTGAGGCCCTGCTCTAAACTGCCTTAGTTCAGGTTAACCACTTTCATGCTGGTGGGTTTTGTAACACATTGTAATAAGTTGCTGGGTTCCCCTGGTAGCAAAGGGTTAATATAAAACTTACCAGGGGACACTGCTGTTTTAACATGCCCATAGTAAAAGCAAGATGTCTGGCATATATAAATCTTAAACTATGAAACAATAACAAGAGCACAATATTACATAATCGAGTACTTTATCTGCTTAACATTTTTAAACACAATTTGTCTATAATGTGTTAGTCAAGATTATTTGCATATTATTATATTAAGGGGGGGATTTACTAAGCAGTGGTCCAGACCACACCAATTATTCCAGTGCTATAAGATATCCTCCAGCTACCACCATATCTACTAAGCGTCTGGAAGACATCAAGTGGCCATATTATGGGAGACTGTATCCGTCTTTTAACCTGTCACCTGAAGTGTGGGTGCTGGAGCATGGTATCCTGCTGCCACCAACTTTTCCTTTTAATCTTGACATCGGTCCAGTGCTGTTCAGATGCCTAAAATGTTTCTATTTCATAACCGTCCTGCGAAGAGAGAGCGAGGCTAAAGGTGCAAGTTTTTTTTTTAATTAGACACACTGAACTTTGTAGGACAAATTTGTGAAAAGTCGAACTTGCGAAGAAACACAATTTTTGCTGTTGATTGTAACTTTGTCAATCTGTACTAGTGACAGCAATAGAAGGGCCAGCTTGCTGTTCTGGTAAATGCCATCTCTGATAGTGGTAAAATACGTATTTTCCAATTACAGCTCTAGACAGGCTCTTGGAAATAAAATAAAAAATAGATACACTTAAAGCAGCAGTCCAAGCTGACATTTTATTTTTACTTTATTTTTTTCAGTTTAATATGTGCATCAATACAATCCACACAATGATAAGTAATTCACTAAATTGCTGATCGATCCGTTCTCCTGTGATCGATCGGCAAAGATTCGACTCGGTGGTTAACTAAATGGCCGTCAGTGAAGCAGAAGAGGACTAAAGATGCAAAGTTCTGTGGGGAAGATTATGTTACCAGGCAGTCACTAGATACAATTGGTGCACTGCTAGAGAGAGGGAAGGGCTCAAAAAGGGCTGTGCCAGAGTCTGTTTCAGAAGAGGAAGGGGATGTGAATTTGTAAATGGTTGCTATAGAAACAAAAAATGCTTGTTACATCAAAATACATTAAAAATGTCATTCAGATCTTTTTTTTTTTTTATGCTACAAGTATTTTCTCATAGTACTGAACTGATTTATTTAAAAAAGCACACATGTAGGATATTGCTTGGTCTGCAGCTTTAGTAGGAATATCTCTTTTAAAGAGTTCTTGCAAAAGGTGTCACCCGGAAAGGTGACATGGTACAGACATGGTGCAGTGGTTTAGGACATTTGTCTGCCGGCGTTTAGCCACCACTTACTACGCCGGGACATCTCTCCACTGGCTGCTTGCCACCAAAGTAAGCCCCTAAACCAACCCCTTGCTCTAAAAAACCCTAATCTTAAACCCTAATACTAACGCTACCCTCTACCCTAAAAACCTTAACTTCTTACCCAAGAACATTAGACTAAGGAATGAGTGCAATTATGAGGGACTTTCAGTGACCTCTCTTGGCCACTTTGTGTGTTCTTGTACATTTAATTTCCCTTTGCACCGCCTTTATCCTCTTTGAGTGAGGTGAGCAAGGTGTTTCTTTGTGTCTTCTTACCCAAACCCCTACCTTTAAAATCTCTAACCCCTTAGTCTAAAACCCTTATCCATAACTACCTACTCTAACCGCTACTTTATTAAAGAAATAGAGCTCCAGGTTAGGAGCTAATTTGTACTTCCACATCCTGTTGGACTTGGGACTAGCCAAGCTAGGCAGTCGGTTAGATAGTCTCACTAAAGGGGAGTAGGCTTGTGTTTTATGCCTTTTTTTCCTGAAAGGGTCAGAGTCGGATATTTTTTTTATTGTTGTGGACAAATAAACCACCAAAGTATTATTTTACTGGAAGAATTGTGTCATCTATTCACGATCCACAGCCATCCTGTCACAGTGTGTACAGGGGAGGGGGGGGGGGCTGCAGTGTGTGTGTCTGTGTCTATAAAGGAGGGATTGCAGTGTGTGCTTGTGTGTGTATTGTGGGGGCTATACAGTGTGTGTGTGTGTGTGTGCATGCGTGCGTGCGTGTGTGTGTGTGCGTGCGTGCGTGTGTGCGTGCGTGCGTGTGTGCGTGTGTGCGTGTGTGCGTGTGTGTGTGTGTGCGTGTGTGTGTGTGTGTGTGTGTATATAGAGAGGGACTGCAGTGTATCTACAACTTCATTTTAATAAACAAGTACAGTAAAAACATAAGAAAATGTAGAATATCATGTTGGTAAAAATCAATATGACTGTACCAAAGTGGTTAACCTATAATAGTAATAATCCACATAGAACAGGGCATCATTGGCCAGTAATGTACTGTTCTTCAGGGATTATTACTTAAATAGTGATTGATCATGTGCAACCAGTGTACCCCTGAAACACTGACCTAATTGTATATATTCTCCCTTATACTATGAGTTGTTATGCACATACACCATACAGGAATTATTAGGATCAAGTGTGTGACCTTCCCATAGCTCCATTAGTCTTACACAAGATAACATTTCATATTGCTTATTGTTATTCATGCTACAGAGACAAAACCGATAGCTGCTTAATTATCAAGCCATTTAATTAACAAGCTGCAGTATTATCTGCAGACCAAATGCCTCCAGGCGTTTCATCCCACTTCTTGTTTGTGAAAATTTGGATTCTCCTGCTCCAGAATTAGAGATTTGGAGGGACAAACCAGGATTGCTTAATAATATATATTTACCAACTATTGATATACTTTGATAATGAACAATACCTTTTTTTTATTGTGATTTTTCTGCCGGCCTGGTTAATCCTTGTTTAGTTTTTTCTTTAGTACATTGGACAATATCCTATATAAGTGTAAACATCAGATGATATACAGATGTAGCAAGACTTACTGTCTTGGGAGCCACGGCTGAAAAAGCTTAATGCCACAGCTCTGGAGATAGCGTTGCTGCGGTTGCGCTGCAGGGCGTCCATGCTTCCACGTCAGCTCCCCGCAGAGATAATCCTCCGGCATTGGGGCAGTGGCAGAGCCGTTCCTGTCGCCAAAAACATCTTGCTACATCTGTAGTAGAAATATACCACGGGGGGGGGAGGAAGAATATAAAGTAAGTATTAAAAACCTATTGGATTGTATTATTTGTTCACTGTGTATGTATGTATGTATGGATATAAAGTCAGTATGTATGTATAATTTTATTTATATAGCGCCACACTTTACATAATGCTTTTCAAAACTACAATACAAGGTAAATAAATCATAAACCATGGGGATAAGCATGACCGGTAAATGACAACAGAAGGCAAAAGGGAGGCCCTGCCCCTGAAAAGATTACAATCTAAGTATTATGTTGAGAGGTTTGCAGACACAGTAGAAGTAAAAGTGCATTGTTAAACATGCAGTCAGGGACGTCCAGGTTATCTGGACTCATTAGTAGAGGTGTAATAATTGAATAAGATGATTTAATGAGATGCTGCTTTTAAGACGTGAATTTTATTTTCAGCATAACATTGCATTATTTTCCAATAGCGTGATGTTATGCCTGTCTTTGAGTTACTGATCAAGACACTGAAATAGGCATTTTACTCAAGTTCAGAGGAGTACAGGGGAGAGGGAAATAATGCTGTCAGTGAACTCCTGCTTATCTGTGGTGTTACACACATCCAAATTATGTTAAACCCCTATTTCAGGATCTAGATGTAAGTAAAGTCAAGTTTAGGTATGAGCCAACTTACATGGCATTATGTCCCCGCGTTAACCTTAACTCACTTTTGTTGCTAGGCGCTGTTATGGAAACGCGTGATTTGCATGGGGTATTACTAAAAGACGTTATCTTTAACGCTATGCTCTTTACGAGAGAAAACATGACAACATTACAATATTGTCCTTTGAAGAAATTCAGTTAGGCTTTGAAATAACTGGCTATAAAATACTTGATTAAATAGTTGTTTAATAAGCGAGGATTTATTCAGCTAATAAAGCCTCACAGAATATATGCTGCACAGGAAGACATTAGGGGAATGAAAGACGAAAAACACTTTGAGAAAAGAGTGAAAAACATGAGGGGTAAAGAAGAGAAATACATGAAAGGAGGGGAAAAGTAGACAAGAGGAAAATATGAAGTGACAAAGAGCATTAGGTTGCGGCCAGGGTGGTGCTGAGCGGGCGGGCGCGCTCACGCTGGCCACGATGAAACACATTGCAGCAATGTGTGTGGCCAGCATGAGCAGGCGCCTGCACCTGCTCGGCGCTTAGCTGCATGCCGAAGTAAGCAAAATTGAATTTGTCTCTCGCGCGTCACGTCAGAGGTTCGCCCCAGCTCCGTGATGTCATGGCCGCGCCCCCCAAATCCACCGCTGCACGCGCACCTACCCGGGCACAAATCTCCTGGCCGAGCAGGGAGCGTGATGTCATCGCGCATGAGCGCCAGCATGCTCGCTCCTTGCCTGGCCGCATCCTAAGAGAAAGATACTAGAGGAAAAGGAGAGAGAAAAGAATGAGCAGAGGGGAAGAACAAAAAGACATGACAAGGCAAAGTAAATTAAGGTATAATTATATCGTAACATTTGTGGGGGCATTATTCTTCAAATTTGTCATTGGCCCCAAAAAATCTGTTTGCGGCTTTGCCTAAGTAATTTAACTGAGCTTAACAAAAACAAAATCCCATGTAAAACATTTTCCAATTCTATCTTGTAAGAGGAAAAACTGTAATGGTAAATAGATTTCTCCCTGGATCAATTCTTGTGATGGTTGGGGAAGCCTGGCTCAGTATATTAAAGAGGGGGGAAGCTGGTACAAATTACCGGGACCCGGTGGTCCGAAAGGGGGCTCGGAGCCTGACTACATATACATTTACCGTGCTCTCGGGCCTACCGGGCCTGATAGGAAGGTACTTATCTGTGGCTGTCTCCTCCTTGCTGCCGCCCTCCTTCTCCTTTTGAAACGTATCGTGAAATGATGCCGCGGACATCCCCAACAAGATGTCACACGACATCTCATTGCCATGGCAACGCGACGTCGCAGAGTCAAATGAAATCACAACATCTCATTACCATGGCAACGCGATGCCGTGCGACATCACGTTGGTGGCGTCCGAGGCATTATTTGATGCTGTGGTTCAGAAGAAGAAGGTGGGTGTCAGCAAGGCGGCAGCCACCACAGCTAAGTGTGGGAGAGAAAAGAGATGTGGGGGGGAGAGGGGAGGGAAAACATTTTTGGGCTTGAACCCTCTCTTGGCAGATCTGACCCTGCTTGCACCAGATCGGTAGCAGGACTGCTTAACACAGGGGCAGAAGTGACCCTTGACTGCCACCGATATGTTCCAGGCAGAAGATTTGTTGCCCAGCCAAGATATGCAGGTGAAGATGGCTGATGGAGCTCCCCATTGGATCCCAGTAACCGTATGTTCGTAGATTGGGGAGCAGGATGAGTATACAGGGAGGAAGCCATATTACCAGGACTTTACAGCAATGTGCTGTTGGGCAACGACCTAGGGAGGGTTATTTGTGACTTTGATTAAGGTTATGCTGCTCCCCTCACACAAAGCTAAGGTTGGGCTGATGTGAGCCAGGAGACGCTAGCCATCCCTTAAGATACAACAACGCTCTTGAATCCTTGGAGCAAATCCAGTTAGATTTCCCGGTGACCAGTGAGGTAAGCCAGGCAGAGCCAGACGTGACTAACCACCCCCCCCTCCATTCCTGACTGTGTGACATGAGATGTGAGTGAGGAGTACAGCCGAACCTTCCGAGAAGCCTTGCAGTTAGATCTGAGCTTAGAGGGCATTAGGTAACGTGCTGACGAGCCTGCCTCTGAGCCTGATTCCAAGCGGCTCCTGTGGCAACATGGGCTTTTTTACAGGGAGGCTCTGGAGTAAACTTGGTTAGGGAACAGCGAATTGATTGTTCCCACTGCATACCATGACAAGCCTCTGTGCTTGGTCCATGAGATCCCGGTACCTGAACATCAGGGGGTTATCTGCACAAAAGCCTTTTGACACAGAATTTCTTCTTGCTGGTGGTGGTACAGTTGGTGGCAATGTTCTTCCGCACCAGTGACACCTGCCAGTGAATAGGCAGACACAGAAATTGGGTGTAGATCTTCCTGGAACCATTATCAGTGATCGGCAAACCCTTCCAGTGGGTAGCAGTGGACATTGTAGAACCCTCATGATCCCATGTTGGTCCAGTAAGAGGTATATCTTGACCATGATGGACTTTCCCACAAGGTACCCTGAAGAGGTAGAGCTCTCTTAGATAGAGTCCAACAAGGTAGCGGCAGTGCTGATGGACATTTTTGCTAGGGTAGGTTTGCCTAGCTACATCCTGAATGATCATGGGACACATGTCTGAAGTGCTCCAATGTCTCCAAGCTAAGTTTCGGGTGAAACATCTTTGCACTGTTCCCTAACATCCTCAAATGAATGCACTGTGTGTGCGGTTCTATAGGACTATTAAGCAAATAGTGTGGGTGTTCATGGAAGCAAAAGATGGGGACTGCCATGACTAATATCTCGGTGGTGAACAACATAAAATATGTGGTAGCTCTGAGTAAAGATCAGACAAGGCAACAGACCTACCATATTAATATGCTGATGGCATATGTAGTGTGTGAGTCTGGGACAGTAGCTGCCACTGGGAGATCCAGTGAGTCAGGCTCTGTCGATTTCCTTGGGAAAGCCCGACAAGGAGGAACTGCAGATCAGGTGGGGATTGGAACTCAGTTCACTGCTCCCCAACAGGTACAGGTGAGAACGTTGCTAGGGAGATACCGGGTCTTGTTTACAGATAAGCCATGCGGGACTCGCCTAGCTGATCATATGGTCAATACCGCTGATCAGAGGCCCCTCTGCAAAATGCCTACCGAGGAAGTTAAGTAGCACATAGAGGGAGAGATAGAGAAAATGATGGCCCTCTGGGTCATCTCTCAGTCCCAAAGTCCCTGGGCCTTGCCAGTATTCCTGGTCCCCAAACAGGACAGAGCCACCCAGTTCTGTGTAGACTACAAGTAGCCATGATAGATATCTTTCCTATGTCCCAAATGGATGAGCTGCAAGATGAAATTGTGGGAGAAAAGTATCCATCTACCATGGATCTTAGCCGTGGTTATTGGCAGATTCCTTTAACCCCGGAGGCTTGGGAGAAGTTGGCCTTCATCACCCCAAATGGCTTGTACAAATTTTCAGTCATTCCATTTGGGATGAAAAATGAGCCTACCACTTCCAACGGTGTAGATACACAACCTTAGCGCTAAAACCCACATGCTTAAATGTGAAAAATTAAATGTCAAATGCAAATAGAAACACCTTAAGTGAAAGAAGTCCTGCAGACATGTCTGACACGTGCAAATACACCAGAAGTGGTTTTTGTCATTTCCTTCTTGTAGCTGTGATATAGAAAAAATCCTCCTTGGCGCTGGTCTTCAAAGTTGATGTGTATGACAATGATATGGAAAACAATCAGAAAATAAATCAGTGTAAGCACCAGTGGTATATCACTTGCATAATTTGTATTGGATTGCACTAATGGTGTTTTAATCTAACAGTAGATATCATCAGAAGCTTTACACTAATTTATTTTCTGATTGTTTTCCATATCACTGTCACACACATCAACTTTGAGGACCAGCACCAAGGAGGACTTTTCTATATGGTACAGTTAGGTCCGAAAATAATTGGACACTGACACAATTTTAATAATTTTGGCTCTGTACACCACCACAATGGATTTGAAATGAAACAACCGAGATGTAAAGAAGTGCAGACTTTCAGCTTTAATTCAAGGGGTTGAACAAAAATATCGTATGAAATGTTTAGAAATTGCAACCATTTTCATACACAGTCCCTTATTTCAGGGGCTCAAATGTAATTGGACAAATTAACACAATCATAAATAAAATGTTCATTTTTAATACTTTGTCGAGAATCCTTTGCAGGCAATGACTGCTTGTAGTCTGGAACGCATGGACATCACCAAACGCTGGGTTTCCTCCTTTGTGATGCTTTGCCAGGCCTTTACTGCAGCTGTCTTCAGTTGTTGTTTGTTCGTGGCTCTTTCTGCCTTAAGTTTTGTCTTCAGCAAGTGAAATGCATGCTCGATCGGGTTGAGATCAGGTGATTGACTCGGCCATTGCAGAATATTCCACTTCTTTGCCTTAAAAAACTCCTCGGTTGCTTTTGCAGTATGGTTTGGGTCATTGTCCATGTAAAGTGAAGCGCCGTCCAATCAACTTCACTGAATTTGGCTGAATCTGAGCAGACAATATATCCCTCCATATTGAACTATGGTAGTGTTATATAAGGCCTGTGATGTCACATTTTAGGGTTGCATGGTCCAGGTCCAATCCGATTGGGCTCTGAAAGGCTTTTGAAAAAAAAAATTAAGGATGTGACGTCATCTCCAATGGAGGTACGTCACATCCTTAAAACCACATGGCTGACATCACATGGTTAGCAGAAATCATTTTTTAGCATTAACGCTGTAGCATGTAACCTTTTTTTGCACTGACATCACATGGTACTACAGCCAATGGGATTGAAGACAATCCCATTGGTTCCTGTACCATGTGATATGTTCCATTTTTTAAAAGGATGTGGCATCACTTTAAGGGATGATGTCAAATCCTTTAAAACAAATGGAACATATCACATGGTACATCCACCCCCTCTGCCCCCAATAAACAGGCTATTGAAGTTGAACCCTTTCATTGCCTTAGCGGCTAGCTGCTAAGGTAATGAAGCTGTTTTAATAAAAATGTAAATACTAGTGTACGTGAGCAGGGGGTCTCTGGAGCAGAACCACATTGATTTTAGGTCCGAGGACCCCCTGCTTTCCAGGATACAGGCCCCGTTATGGGGTGCTGGTATCCCTATGTGTTTTAATGTCCCGCGTCACGTGACCAGGACATTTAAATGCATAGGAGATACCGGCACCCCATATCTCGGGAAGCAGGGGGTCACCGGACCTGAAAACAACGCGTTTCTGCTCCGGAGATCCCCTGCTCACAAACACTAGTATTTACATTTTTATTAAAACACTGCAATCGCTGGCAAGATATGCGCAGGGAGATGCGGCTGTCTCTGTGCAGCTTGCAGCCAGATCGCACAGAGACCTTTGAGTGAGGAAGAGATTAGTTTTTCTGCCTCACCGAGAGGTTTAGGCATTTTCCTGCCCCACGAGTGGGGAACAGATTCTTTCTGAATATCGTGATAACTCAACTGACAAACTGTTCGGTGAGAACCTTGCAATGTAGCAGCGAAATAATTGAGCCTACTAACATAGGCCCCATGGTGTGTCTGTGCCACTAAATCAGATATTAATCACATGTATATGGTCAAGCTCTAGCTCAACTTGATAAAATTAGTTTAGTTGCATATTGTGATGAAATACAAGTCCCATTTATGAGACATCGGTTGCAAAATGGGTAGAAAATTGTATCTAGTTATTGTGCTAAAAGTCAATAGGCTTCTTCATACTCTTTTTGCCAGTCTTTGTACCAGTGAATGTGAGATGTTATTAAAGTCTATTCATCATTCACTAGTAAGTATAGGCCTCATTTAATCTGCTGTCTTCTGCAATTATCCATAGCATTGTTAATACACCTGTATAGGGCAGTGTGGCAGGACGGCCTATAGCCGAGGTCAGGGAACAGTCCACACGTATAGTTTCAGGATAAATAAAAACGTTCAGTGGCTTTATTTCTCCATAGTAACATAACATGCGGGTACACTGTCCCTATAACAAAATAAATCCTGCTCCACTTTGGGAGAAAAACTGACTAATAACACAGCAGACCTATCTAGCAGGTTGGCTGGCTAAACCAGAACCAAACCATAAGGGTACTTTAAGCAGTCAGTAAACAAATGAATAATCCTTACTTTAGTTGAAGTAGTCTTTGGTGAAATCCCTCTGGCTAAGGGCTCACGCAGCAGTGTGCTTCTCTCTCTCTCTCTCTCTCTCTCTCTCTCTCTCTCTGGCAGCTACTGCCAGTCACATGATCCTTTATCTACCTTGCTGGCTCTCAGGTGTCAGCTAAAGAGTTCTGATTTCCTAACTTCTACCTGAGTTAACCCTTATGAGTGCTGGATGAAGCACTCAGACATATGTCTCCCAGGCGTAACTGATAGGTGTTGACTTCACTCTGTCACATACCTCCCCTGTTTGTGTGTGGCTAGTGTCCCACACGGCTGAAGCCCGACCCTCCACTCCTTCCCTTGACAAAAAATCAGCATTTCCATGGTCCTTTCCAGGTCTATGCTGAATATCAAAAGAGAAGGGTTGGAGGGCAATATACCACCTGGTCAACCTTGGATTTGTGTCCTTCATGGTGTTTAACCACTTCAAGGGCGCATGGTCAGTGACCAGGGTGAAGTGTACTCCGGCGACATAATGTCTCAAGGCCTCAATTGCCCATTTTACAGCGAGGCACTCCTTCTCAATAACGGAATACCTCACTTCCCTTGGGAACAGCTTCCGGCTGATGAACAGTATGGGGTGTTCAACACCATCAAATTGCTGAGACAGCACTGCTCCCAGTCCTACCTCTGAGGCATCCGTCTGGATGATGAAGGGCTCTTTAAAATCTGGGCTCCGAAGAGCGGGGCCCTCTGACAGGCACTTTTTTAGCATGTCAAAGGCGTCTTGGCACTCCCAAGACCATTTAACTTGGGTCGGGGCACTCTTTTTTTGTCAGATCTGTTAGGGGTGCAGATATTTCTGAAAAATTGGGGATAAACCGCCGGTAATACCCTGCTAACCCCAAAAGGGAGCGGACCTGTGTCTTTGTCTGTGGGGTGGGGACTTTCTTTATGGCGGCCACCTTGCTAGCTAGTGGCCTTACTATCCCTCCCTCAACGGCATAGCCCAAGTACTTTGTAGTGGATTTACCCAGGGCACATTTTTTTGGATTTGCAGTGAGCCCTGCTTCTCTTAAGGACGTTAGGACTGCCCTTAACCTTTTTATATGAGACTGCCAGTGTCTGCTATAGATGACAATGTCATCCAAGTAGGCCGCGGCATATGCCCTATGGGGTCGTAGTACCTTGTCCATTAACCTTTGGAACTTGGCTGGAGCCCCATGTAACCCAAATGGCATAGTGACGAATTGGTATAAACCGAGAGGGGTGGCGAAGGCAGTTTTGCATTTGGATTCTTCCGCTAGAGGTATCTGCCAATATCCTTTCGTGAGATCTAGGGTGGAGATATACTCTGCTTTACCAAGCGAATCAAGCAATTCATCCACCCTAGGCATTGGATATGCATCAAATCTGGATACAGCATTTACCTTTCGCAGATCCACGCAAAACCTCACCTTCCCATCTGGTTTAGGGACCAACACGATAGGGCTACACCATTCGCTGTGGGACTCCTCGATCACGCCCAATTCCAACATGTCTATTATCTCCCTCTCTACCAGGTCTTTTCGGCCCTCTGGCAATCTATAGGGACGGGACTGTATTTTTACGCCAGGTTCTGTCTCAATCCTATGGGACACTAAATCAGTCTGCCCTGGCAGCTCAGAAAAAACATCTGGGAACTGGTCACATACATCAAGTAGGTCTGACCTTTGTTCCGTTGTTAACTGCTCTCCCATGGGAACCTGATGGTCAGTGTACGTACTACCCTTTGGAAGCTTTGGACCCAAATCCGTCTCTCCTTCCCGAGGGTGAATGAACAGCGATCTCATCATTTTCCAGGGTTTCAGGAGGTTCGCGTGGTAGATTTGTTTACCCTTCCTGGACCCTGGTTGAGAGATCTCATAGTTCACCTCCCCGGTGCAGCGGAGAACTTGGAAAGGACCCTGCCACTTCGCAAGGAGTTTACTCTCTGATGTCAGTAGTAGTAGCATCACTTGGTCCCCAGGTTGGAAGACCCTCAAGCGAGCATTTTGTTGTACTGCCTCTCTTGACGTTCTTGAGCAGATTTGAGGTTTTCCTTCGCAAAACCGACCTATCATGTCTAGGCAGTTTCTAAGGTCTATGACATACTGATGGGTATTCTTGGAGGGGGAGGGCTCCTCCTCCCAGGATTCCTTCAGTAGGTCAAGAATACCCCGAGGTTGGCGTCCATATAGGAGCTCAAACGGGGAGAAGCCTGTGGATAATTGGGGAACTTCTCGTATTGCAAACAACAGGAAAGGGAGAAGTTCATCCCATGCTCGCTTTTCAGTGTCCACAAACTTCCTAAGCATAGTTTTTAAAGTACGGTTAAACCTCTCTACCAATCCATCAGTCTGAGGATGGTAGACCGAGGTTGTAAGAAATCCAATTTAGCAATAATTATATTGTAATGAATGAATCTGTTATCAAAGGCAGAATGTTAAAGTATACAGTATAATAGTCTGGACTTTCCTTCATATCTATATATTATCTGATTGTATATTCAGTTATTGTTACATGTGCAGTATTCTAAGTGAAAGGTCAGATCTATTCTGAGAGACAGAATTGACCCAAAAGGTCAATTCGTGGCCTCAAGTTGTTGAACAGCTGCAAGTCCTAACTGGGAAAAATGCTGCATAAGACTTTTCAATTCAGTAAGTTTGAAACTACTTATATGTTCAGAAGTAGTTCATATGACATCAGTAATGTAGGTGAATACCATGTTGGGATATAACATCTTAAAGGTTAAAATGGCTGACTGGGTGGGTCTTTATGGATAAATACAACAGTGAGCTTAGTAAGCATTAGGAAGGAAGGAAGGAAGGAAGGATGGAGAGAAGATAGGCCAGAGGAAGAAAGACCAGTCCAGATTGATAATACCATGAAGAGGAGAAAAGGACATGTTAATACCTGGATAGAATATTAACTGAAAGAAGGTTACTATGTGCAACTATTCTTAAGAATATCAATCTATTTGAAACATCACCATCGTCATTCTTACTATTTTTGTATGTAAGTAATTATTTTCAAAATAAACGTTTTGTTTTTGTGTGCAAACGACAAGAATGCTGAATTCTGTTATACTGATGTGAATCTACAGAAAAAGCGAATTTAAGGACATTTAACATTGGCGAGCCAGCCTTCATTCAGTTTTTTCGTCACATTTGGATTAGAGGGGGTGTTGTCGATACATCCTGGATCCAAGATTTGAGAAAAAATTGAAACGAACCGAAGAAAAAAGAAGTGTCAAGTTTTTGGTAGATTTGACTACAGTTGATTAACAGATCAGAGACAGAGAACCACGTTTCACGAATCTCCTAGAGGGAGACGGACTGTTCGGGGGTTGCCTTTGTCTGGTCAAGTTTCCCAAGGAAGAAGGTACATTTGCGGGACGTGCAGGGAGCATTGTCTGGAGCATTTGTATGCGCTGAATGGAATAGCGTGGAATTTCTTCAAAGAAACGTTGCGACGTTTGTGGGGGAACAATTCGAGTTTTTTCAGCACAAGTTTTCGGTGAAAGAAAATACTTAACAAAACGTAAGTAATGGAATTTATTAATTCATATGCAAATGACAGTAATATGATGTTAAATGTGTTACCTCATACATCTACTGACACTGAATTATGGAATTCTCTGTGGAATCAGGTGCAAATAGAAAATGAGAGAATAGATAAGAAAATACTAACTATGCATAAAGATAAGAAAAAATTAAGAAATGTCATGAAAATGATCAAAGTGTTTAATTTGATGGTTTTCAATGATGAGAATTCGCATAAAATTGAAGTTGTAAAAACTAATCAATGTTCAAATTGTAACATTTTACATAAACGCATACATGAGTTAGAAAAACAAATTGAAACATCCAATATCAAATTTGCATGCGCTGCTGGTAAAGACAAAAAGAAAAAAGATACTCAAGGGGCGTCTTTTATTCCTAGTTCTAGTGCAGACGTAGATATGACTGACATTAGCAGCACAGAACTGACAAGGAAAAAGTTCCATGACAAAGCAGCCACACTGAATTTAAAGATTCACGATCATTTAATGAAGGTATTAAAAGATATACCTGATTATGAGAATCACCTGGATGCATTTCATAATGCAGACATTTTTGAATCTTATACAGATCGATTTAATTTGACTGAGGAACAAAGAAATAAGATTTACAAACTGTGGTTACCAACTCACATGAGTCGAGGGTTAAAAATGCCTGTCAGCATGCCTCAAGAGGATGATAACGGTGATTTTATACAAGGGTCCTGCATTGACAGGCTTAGCCAATTAATTTACATTTCCACCGGACATGCCATTACCGTTGATATTTTGGAAGATCTTAAACCCAAAATTACAGAGGATACTTTTGAGTTTATGTTAAAATTCCAGACTGCATACAAATTACTGTTTTCTGATCAAGATTCTGAAGAGAAAATGATTAGAGCATTTGTAAAAAAATTTACATTTTTAGATCCAGTAACATTAGCAATTGCTTCTGAGAAAGAATCATTAGAAGTTGCTGCTCTTTTTATTGATAATATTAGACGTCAGCTTTTGCAGAATAATCCCAGACTTAAAATCTCAGAAGTTGTTAATGATAGAAATGCCTTTCATGCCACTCAAAAAAGTAACAGCTCTTGGAACAGTCAGAGTGACAGGAGTGACAACTGCAGAACAGACAAGCCTTTCCGGCTGCAAGGTTTTAAATGTTTTCATTGCGGAGAAATAGGGCATTATAGAAGAAACTGTGACAAATTCTTAGATCTACAAAAAAGTTTGCGGAAAGAGAATGTATTTGTTCAGCACACAGACACTAATGATCTCACACACAAACAGGTTTGTAACATAACTCACATAGACGAAAGACTTAATTCATCCTGACTAGACTATCTGAAACCACGTCCTCTTGAAGTATTAACTCCAGTAACTTTGGATAAAGAAGGAACCTTAGGGGGGTTTGATACAGAGTTTTTAATAGATACTGGGGCACAGTTAAGTGTAACAAAAGAAAAGTTACCAATGTTGTCAGGAACATCTCTTTGTAATATTGTGGATTTAGGCAATAAGGCAATTTGGAAAAATTCTAAAGGAAGAAAGCCTGTGTTAATTAATCCTTCTAAATATGGTAACGAGAGAAGTGTTTGTCCAATTAAAATGGTCACCAGTGAGTTTCAATTACCTGAAATCAGTGATAATTTTTGTGTCAAGCCAACACTTAAGAAAGATTTCCAAATAACACAAAAAACAGGACAGGATTTTCTCACTGAAGGAAATGCAATAGTTGATTCCTTGGCTAAGGAAGAGGTTTTAACAGAACAGAATGTAGTGCTTACAGAGACTAGTGCCACAGCGATAGTCAGACACAAAGATACGCAGCTCCTTTCCTTTACAGAGAAACAGGCAAAGGATACGTCCATTGCTATTTCCCGGGTTGATTTAAAGCCTTCTCGTGTCCATAAAGAAAAGGCCATAAATCATGAAAGTTTGGGTCACGTAGGACAAGAGACACTTTTGGAAAGTTTAAAAGGAAATCCTGGGCTCAAAAGGCAAAAACCACCTTTCCAATGTATTGCACCAGCAGATGGCCCATGGTCCACATTGCAAATTGATCACAATGGTTCCTTACCCTCAGGGAAGAATGGGTTAAAACATGCTTGGATTATGGGAGCTGTCTTTTCAAAATGGGCTGAGAGCATTCTGGTCAAGCAAAATGATGCAATTACTACAGCACGAGTTTTTTGGCATCATGTTTTTTCTAGATGGGGTTTTCCTCGCATTCTTGAGTCAGAGAGGGGTTCTCATTTCACAGGTTTAGTGATGAAAGTTTACATGTGAAATTTTAGGGATTAAATAAAGATTTAAAGTATCATCCATAATCAGTTGGTAGAATAGGATTTAAAATTTAGGAATTAAAATAGGTCTTCTGTATTTCCAAAATTTTAAAAAGGGGGGAAGTGAAGTAGATGACAATTATGATCATTTTTTTTATGAAAAAAAGTATTTGGTAAACAAATTGAGAAGGATCTTATGATATAATTAACATTATGATAAAGGTTATGTTTGTGATTTATTTACGTAATATGTCGATTGTAAGTGTATGGTCCAGATGGACTAAGGTTAAATATATTTACCAATATAATGATACTGCTATATTTTTACAGGTCATATGTAATTGTGTGATGAATAAAGAATACGATTGGATGATCGGAGTCAAGAAGAATGAGGAAAATCAACAAGAGTCATCACCTATGGGACTGAATATTTTTTAATTTTTTAGGAAAAAGGACAAAATTACTATTTTTTATTATATTTATTACTACTGGGACTATTGAAAGAAATAATCAATACTGAAAAAGTACAACGGGGAATTACATCTCTAGGAGTACAACAAAGTTTGCTAGAAGAATTGTTATTGGTTCAAAATTATACAGATTTATGGGTGCGATGTACAGTATGTACAAGTATTATTATTTTTTCTTTAAATGTTCGTATTAGGAAAAGAAAGAGTTTTATTTCCTATAACAGTACTAGAAATAGTGGTAATAATATTCAGTTATTATTTTATAGTCTCCAATATCCAGATTTTTATTTTTTACACAATTATAGCAAGACTTAACGGATAGATTTTTTACGCTTGTTTACATTTTTATTCTAAAATACTTTGTTTATTACGCCAGGTCAAGATTATTTATCATTCATGCTTACTTTGTATTGAAACCGTAAAAACATTTAATGTTTGAAGAATTAAATTGTATTGGAGGAAATCAGTAGGAATATATTTACACATTTTTGAGAGATGTAAATATGCTTCCATTACAATTTAATATAGCTCAAATAAATGAGTTTGAGTTCTCTTGAGAGAAATGGACTGAAGAACTTTAAAAAGATTAAGGTTTACTTCAGATGTTACAAAAACAATAAAAAGCAGAAATTGTTTTTCAACATGAAGAAGGTAAACTAAAAGAGATAGAACATGATGGGTAATTAAAGGCTTGATGGGCAAAAGTTTTTAAAGAAATCTGTTATAATGTATCAATATTGAGAAATAAGTGTTTCATTTATCTTCATCATTGTACATTGTTTTATGATGTATTGTTTTTCAACTCTTGGTAATATGTATTGTGAAGGCAGAGTAATTCAGAGTTATGCTGTATTCTGACATTCTGTTTGATAAGTTTTGAATGTGATATGTATGGTTGTTTGAAAGATTTATAGTGATTCTATTACAATCTAATTTAGGGGGGCTGTAAGAAATCCAATTTAGCAATAATTATATTGTAATGAATGAATCTGTTATCAAAGGCAGAATGTTAAAGTATACAGTATAATAGTCTGGACTTTCCTTCATATCTATATATTATCTGATTGTATATTCAGTTATTGTTACATGTGCAGTATTCTAAGTGAAAGGTCAGATCTATTCTGACAGACAGAATTGACCCAAAAGGTCAATTCGTGGCCTCAAGTTGTTGAACAGCTGCAAGTCCTAACTGGGAAAAATGCTGCATAAGACTTTTCAATTCAGTAAGTTTGAAACTACTTATATGTTCAGAAGTAGTTCATATGACATCAGTAATGTAGGTGAATACCATGTTGGGATATAACATCTTAAAGGTTAAAATGGCTGACTGGGTGGGTCTTTATGGATAAATACAACAGTGAGCTTAGTAAGCATTAGGAAGGAAGGAAGGAAGGATGGAGAGAAGATAGGCCAGAGGAAGAAAGACCAGTCCAGATTGATAATACCATGAAGAGGAGAAAAGGACATGTTAATACCTGGATAGAATATTAACTGAAAGAAGGTTACTATGTGCAACTATTCTTAAGAATATCAATCTATTTGAAACATCACCATCGTCATTCTTACTATTTTTGTATGTAAGTAATTATTTTCAAAATAAACGTTTTGTTTTTGTGTGCAAACGACAAGAATGCTGAATTCTGTTATACTGATGTGAATCTACAGAAAAAGCGAATTTAAGGACATTTAACAGAGGTCCGGACGGATTTTACCTCCAATAACTTCAGGACATCCTGCATTAACTTTGCCATGAAATTTGTTCCCTGGTCAGTTAACATTACTTGGGGAAGTCCTACCCTAGAAAACAGTTCTAACAGCCTGTGAGCAACCTGTTTAGCAGTGGCTGATCTCAGAGGGAAGGCCTCAGGATACCTGGTGGCATAATCAACAACAACGAGTATAAATTTATGTCCCTTCGCAGAGGGTTCTAAAGGTCCGACCAGATCTACCCCAATTCTCTCGAATGGGACGGCTACCTAGGGCAGAGGAACCAAAGGAGCGGGCTTCTGTCCTTTTTGGCTAGTTAACTGGCATTCAGGACATGTCTCACATAGTTTCAGGATGTCACCATGTATGCCTGGCCAGTAAAACCGGGACGAGATGCGGTCCGTGGTCTTATCTCTGCCAAATGACCACCCCATGGGAGAGTATGGGCTAGGGTAAACACTGTTTTAATCAACCCTTCAGGGACTAGAATCTGTCGAATGACCTCCCCTGTTTGTGTAACCTTATTCACACGATATAGTATGTCATTCAACAGTTCAAAATGTGGAAACACTTTTACACCTTGTTCATCTATTATCTTGTTGTTGACCTGTACCACCTTCTCATATTGTCTAGCCAGAGCTGGGTCCTCCCTCTGCCTCTGATGGAAGTCAGGAAGATCCAGGTCTGGCAACACTCCCGTATCTATCTGTTCCCCACCCTGGTCATCCCCGGCCAGGACCTGCAGTCCTTTGGGCTGACTAATGTTACCAAAAGTCCCAGCCTTTCTTAACCAGTCCTCTTTTTACGCACGTCTCTGTTTACGTGTCTTTGGGACATGGTGTCTACGGGGGAAAATCTCTGGGGAAAAAGGGAACAAGTCTCCGGGCTTCTCCGGTACTAGAGAAGTAGGCTCTGTAGGAGTAGGGGCCAACAATGTTTCGAGGTAGGGCCAGTCTCGGCCAAGTAGAACAGGAGCAGGTAGCCAGGGAGCAACTCCCACTAGTAGGCTAGCCTCTTGATCCTGGATACGCAGTGTAACGTTCGCCGTCGGGTATCTCTTTGTATCCCCATGGATACACTCGATATTCCAAGGAGAGTCATAAGATAGTCTATTGCTTGGAATTAGGCCCTCTAGGATCAGGGTTTTTCCAGAGCCCGAGTCCAGCATGGCGTTTACTTTTGTCCCCTCAAGAGATGCTGGGACTAACCACGGATTGTGGTCCCCTCGGAGACAAGCTGTGGCAGTGGTTCTGCCATATGAACAGTCCATTTCCTCATCTCCTGAGTCCGCAAACTCGGTCGTCCGCGGAAGCTCCCGACGGGGCTCGGTGTTTGGACCTCTCCGCTGTTGGATGGGGTCCTCCCTTCTAGTTGGTGGGGTTATCCTCTCCACCGGGTGGGTGACAGGAGTCCAGGTTCTCGGGGAATACTGTGGGTGGCGGCCTCCCTTGAGTGATCCAGTGGCCTCGGACCCAGGATGGGCGTCTCTGCGGGAGTTTGTACCAGGAACCCTCCGAGATGGGAAAGGGTCTTCCGATCGGGTTGACTGGATCTCCCGAGCTGGCGGGTTGTAGACCCCTCGATTGTCTGCTCTCCTGCCTCTAGCATCACCGGAAGCAACTGGTGTTTGCACCGGCCGTTCCCAGCTATCCTGTTGGGTGTCATCGCCCAGGAAGTTTTCCACCAAGCGGACCGCTGAATCCAGGGAAAATGCAGCGTGTCTTTTTACCCAGGAGCGGGAGGAGGGGGGCAGTATCTGTATGAACTGCTCGAGCACAAACTGTTCAAGGATCTCTGCCTTGTCATGTTTTTCCGGTTGTATCCACCTGGCACATAAGTCTACTAAGCGGTGGGCTACGACCCGGGGTCTGTCTCGGTTTGTGTATTTGACTGTCCGGAACCGCTGTCGGTAGATCTCTGGTGTGAGGCCTAGGCGATCCAGAATAGCAGCCTTTAGTTTCTGATAGTCCATGGCCTCGTCCGCTGGAAGAGCCTGGTAGGCTGCCTGAGCTTCCCCTATGAGGAGTGGAGCCAGAGTCGTTACCCAGCGATCAACTGTCCAGCCGTGGGCCGTGGCTACCCTTTCAAAAGTGAGGAGAAATGCCTCTGGGTCTTCGTTTGGCTTCATTTTAGGCAGCATCACCGGTGGGTTATTTGGAATCCCTGGTCTGCCTGGGGTTGGGCCTTCGACCAGCAGTTGGAGTAGCTTTTCCTCTCACCGGGCCTGTTGCTCATCTTGCTGGGCTTGTCTCTCAGCTTGCTGGGCTTGTCGCTCATCTTGCTGGGCTTGTCGCTCTGCTTGCTTCTCTGCTAGCTGGAGCTGTTGCTCAAGGAACTGAGAAAAAAAATTCTCCATTTTTTTTTTTTGTGTGTGGCCCTTCAGATACAGGGGCCGTCCAACATCCCACTTCTGACACCACCTGTGGCAGGACGGCCTGTAGCCGAGGTCAGGGAACAGTCCACACGTATAGTTTCAGGATAAATAAAAACGTTCAGTGGCTTTATTTCTCCACAGTAACATAACATGCGGGTACACTGTCCCTTTAACAAAATAAATCCTGCTCCACTTTGGGAGAAAAACTGACTAATAACACAGCAGACATATCTAGCAGGTTGGCTGGCTAAACCAGAACCAAACCATAAGGGTACTTTAAGCAGTCAGTAAACAAATGAATAATCCTTACTTTAGTTGAAGTAGTCTTTGGTGAAATCCCTCTGGCTAAGGGCTCACGCAGCAGTTTGCTTCTCTCTCTCTCTCTTTCTGGCAGCTACTGCCAGTCACATGATCCTTTATCTACCTTGCTGGCTCTCAGGTGTCAGCTAAAGAGTTCTGATTTCCTAACTTCCACCTGAGTTAACCCTTATGAGTGCTGGATGAAGCACTCAGACATATGTCTCCCAGGCGTAACTGATAGGAGTTGACTTCACTCTGTCACAGGCAGCATTAATTTCAGGACTTACGATGGATACACAAGTTTGTTAAGATTCACAAAGAAGGATGCCACATATACTTTAACTTGCTTCTATATAGATTAGGATGGTGGTGTCTTTTACCCTTTTGTGTAATTTGCTACCATAAATGTAACCCTTTGGGTGCCCCAAGACATAGTAGTAACTATGGAGTCTGGTACTCCAGGGGCCCCATGATGTCGTAGCTACACCATGCCCAAGGAGTGCTTTTTTTCACCTTAGATCGTGTCCCGCATTCACATGGAGCACAGGACATGATCTGCACTGAAGAGAAGTGGAAGAGGAGGACTACTCTTCTGTTTCCAGGTTAAGGACAATCGCAGTCACATGGCCCGCTTTGCCGGAGGAGCCATGGCACTCTGGTGCCGCGGCCCCTCCAGTACTCAGAGGGTTAAAACATTGCCCTAATGGAGAAACAAATGACATTGTGTGCAGTATCCTTCTTTGTAAATCCTGATTCTTACTGGGACATCAGTTTTCTTGGGTGGCCCAACACAACATGAATAACTCGCATGTGTGATGTGTCCCTTATCTCCAGGTGTGAGGTAGTGTAAACCTCCCTGGCAGAAATGTGCAAGATTTTCACCCAAGTTTGCTAATTATACAATTTTGACCCATATAATTCACACAAAAAATAGCAAAAAATTTCTTGTTTCACAAGACTGAGAGATCCAGATTCTCTCTCTTACGCCCTTCCCTCCTCTCCCTCCCTCTCTCTCTCTCTCTTGTCCTCTCTGTTTCTCCCCCTCTCTCTTTGAACACTGTTGGGGTACTCTTGCATGTCTTGACTCCCTGGTAAACAACACCTTTATCTCCTAATACAATACATATTTATTCTCACTTTTCTAGATCTTGTACTATCCTTGGTCTCACTAACTCCTTATCACTCTTACATGAAGATCTTCTCCTGCTCAGACTTGACAACGTCCATGTAGAAAAGCACTGTATCACCTGTCCAGAATAAAGCCACTCCTTTCACAACTTGCAGCTCTCATCTTGGTACATTAGTATAAGTGCTCTCGCACTGCTTAATATCAGTGCAAGAAATCCTATTTTTTTCACTATCAATGTATTCTCTCTTCCTAAATGCTGCGTTAGCCATAGCTAAACAGATACAATACTTCTCCTCACTTCTAGATATTTGAATGGTATTTTGTTTGAAATCTTATTGACTGTGGGATATTTTACCACCTACTACTGTATATAAATTATGATTATACCGTATGTAGAATCCATGTGAATTTAATATTGGGCAGTATCATTAGGATGGATAAAATCATACAGCCTGTCGTCCATTGAAAGCTATTGTATTTCATTAATTTTAATAGCTACCAATTAGAATTTCTTGTTTAACACTTTTTTTCTTTGGTACATTTGCCATCCTGCAATTTGCAATGCATTCAGAAGAAGACCATGTGAATTCCATGTGCTTTAAAAGTCTCTAAAGTACAGAAGGTTAGGGATTTAACTCAAATAAGTGAAGATTTACACGTTTGAGGCTTTTGGAGATCAGCATGTGACTTATTTACGATTGAATAGTTCCTTCTAAGTACTTTCGCCTAGTTCATAACCTTAACATATGAATATGTAAAACATTTCAAACAAGCCACAAATACCTCTAAAAATCTCAACATGTATACAGTATTTTTTAGAAAATCTCATGCATGAGAAATAATAGAAGCTTTGCTACCAAGATTGTAAGATTTCACGATGTACACTGCGACCACTATACAGTCCTACTTTACTCATAGAACATTAGCATACAAATAGCTACATATCACTTCTTCACATTTACAAAAAAGATTTGCTAAAATTACGGAATGATCACAGTAATCACACAAAACACATCAATGTAGTTTAGTTGGAGAATAATAAATGGATGGGGGACAGACTGAGTACTCTTGTTCAGTTTCTTTGGCTGGAAAATTACTTTTAATTAGCATGTAACAGCATATTTCTACTATATAATAATTAGTAAGTGTGCAGCACTATGCTATATGAGTTATTTTCCATATAATCACTCAGGCTAATTTAATTTGTATAAGGAGAGAATACAATCTAACACCCAATATGATCCTATACAAAAAAACACTAGATGGCGCTCATACACTCTAAAAAACACACAACTTAAACCATGCAGTGATATATAGTGACTAGTGATATCAAAAATAAATCAAAAATAAAGTGCATGAAGTGATAAATAGACACTCAAACCCTTAAGGACTGTTTCACGGTCCGCAAAGTAACAGGAAAAGGAATCAGGGGAGCGTCAGTGCCTAAGGAAAAAATGTGATACTCGCATAGTGCAATATGTTAACAATACACATACACAGGCAGAGCTCTCATAAGAGCACAGTGAGGCTAGATATTAATGATCACTAAGTATCAGAAATATTAGCTGTGTATGGGCATCTCTAATGACCCATACACACAGGAACATAAATAGGAGGTAGGAATCCAAAAGAGAGACACCAATCCAATACTTAAAAAATGTAGATATTTATCCAGCATTGATAAAAATTGGAGGCTTACAGGATTCCGGAAAGGTAACAGCAAGTTTGTACACATGAAGGTTCACTCGAGTCGCGTTCTCGGGATCTCTGCACGATGCTGCTTCCTCATCCGGTCTCCGACCTGCGCTGCTTCAGGGGGCCGATACGTCACTTCCGGGTTCTTCAACTCGTATTGCGGACGCCACCGGAACTCCACAGCAGGCTCTCTCCCTCTGGATCTCACACGAGGGGTTACGCTCTACTAGTTTCGCCGTACGTAGTGACGGCTTCGTCAGGAGTGATGTTATCCCATAAAGAGATGCTATTTGTACCCTTTACTTAATGCTGACCTTTCCTCCTATTGGACAGCAAGTAAATTGGTGATTGACTACATATGTCCTCCCAATCTTCACAACACTGTTATACAATTAACCTTTAAAATACACAACAATGTTTATACACTTCAAAGTAAAATACATCTTTATTAATAAAAAACCCATTCTAAAAATTCACGAAGTGGCCTAATATACAACTGTGCTATTTTTGGAATTGTATATAAAATATATAAAAGACATAAAATCTAATAAAATCGCTCAAAATCTAACTTCTAATATATGTTGAAACGGCGATTGTTGTATCTCAAAATAAAATAGGGAAAAAAACAATTAGTTCACAATAAGTGCATTTTCAACCTCATTTTGCAGTCTAAAGCAATTTATTGTCTAAAACGATTTATTATTACAGTTTTTTATAGGAAAGCACTTAGCTCAAAATCCACATTAAGACCTAGTGGTACAAGTGTTTGCAAAGTGAAGATCCAGAAGCTTTCTCTTTTTTTAAGAGCAGCTTGTCTGTCTCCACCTCTCCAATGTGTCAACACTTGTTCTATAACTGTAAAAGTGAGCCCAGATGTGTCCCCATTATGTTTTTGTAAAAAATGGTTGGACAGGTGATGTGTAGTAACACCTCTCCTCACATTACCGATATGCTCAAGTATACGTATATTTATAGTTCTTGTTGTTTGGCCCACATATTGTAATCCGCATATGTGGGCCAAACAACAAGAACTATAAATATACGTATACTTGAGCATATCGGTAATGTGAGGAGAGGTGTTACTACACATCACCTGTCCAACCATTTTTTACAAAAACATAATGGGGACACATCTGGGCTCACTTTTACAGTTATAGAACAAGTGTTGACACATTGGAGAGGTGGAGACAGACAAGCTGCTCTTAAAAAAAGAGAAAGCTTCTGGATCTTCACTTTGCAAACACTTGTACCACTAGGTCTTAATGTGGATTTTGAGCTAAGTGCTTTCCTATAAAAAACTGTAATAATAAATCGTTTTAGACAATAAATTGCTTTAGACTGCAAAATGAGGTTGAAAATGCACTTATTGTGAACTAATTGTTTTTTTCCCTATTTTATTTTGAGATACAACAATCGCCGTTTCAACATATATTAGAAGTTAGATTTTGAGCGATTTTATTAGATTTTATGTCTTTTATATATTTTATATACAATTCCAAAAATAGCACAGTTGTATATTAGGCCACTTCGTGAATTTTTAGAATGGGTTTTTTATTAATAAAGATGTATTTTACTTTGAAGTGTATAAACATTGTTGTGTATTTTAAAGGTTAATTGTATAACAGTGTTGTGAAGATTGGGAGGACATATGTAGTCAATCACCAATTTACTTGCTGTCCAATAGGAGGAAAGGTCAGCATTAAGTAAAGGGTACAAATAGCATCTCTTTATGGGGTAACATCACTCCTGACGAAGCCGTCACTACGTACGGCGAAACTAGTAGAGCGTAACCCCTCGTGTGAGATCCAGAGGGAGAGAGCCTGCTGTGGAGTTCCGGTGGCGTCCGCAATACGAGTTGGATGAGGAAGCAGCATCGTGCAGAGATCCCAAGAACGCGACTCGAGTGAACCTTCATGTGTACAAACTTGCTGTTACCTTTCCGGAATCCTGTAAGCCTCCAATTTTTATCAATGCTGGATAAATATCTACATTTTTTAAGTATTGGATTGGTGTCTCTCTTTTGGATTCCTACCTCCTATTTATGTTCCTGTGTGTATGGGTCATTAGAGATGCCCATACACAGCTAATATTTCTGATACTTAGTGATCATTAATATCTAGCCTCACTGTGCTCTTATGAGAGCTCTGCCTGTGTATGTGTATTGTTAACATATTGCACTATGCGAGTATCACATTTTTTCCTTAGGCACTGACGCTCCCCTGACCCAATATGATCCTGCATTAACATTCCACGTCTCCAAATGTGTAGGAGGTTGCAAAAGCTATGGTCGTGCAGCCTTTTCCAGAACTGCAGTTCTATACAGGAGGGATAGGGCAGGGGCTGCAGTCACTATAAAGGCTCACTTACAAGAAATGTTATGAAGAATATTTATGATGGCCCAAAAAGGGCGTCTAACCTGCAAATATTATAAAGTAGGTGTAACACCTCCCCTGCCCCCTCCCCCCTCCCCTCCCCCCCCCCATCCCTAAGGGAGATTTGGTTCTGGTTACCAGGTGTAGTGCTGCTCACCTGTTAGGCTTACAGGATTCTGAGTGTCCGCCAGTGTTAATTGGGGATAACAGGACAGGCTTTCGGATCTGTAGCTCTTATCTTCGGTGCAGCGCCTCCATTCCAACAGGGCCTATCAGAGATAGATGCAGTCCCTGCAGGAAAACCCCGTTCCCTCCCCCTGAAAGACTACAACCCCAGGCAGGGGTAAGACATAACTGTGGTCTTTATTCTTGTCGCACAGCATACCTCACAGCACACTGACATAACACAGCAATCTCTTCTCTGTGGTCCCTGGAGTCAACCCAAGGAGCTTGAGGCCCCAGGAGTCTCTCCTTGTCTACCACACTCCCTGGTGGAGTATGGGGATATGTGCTCCCACTCCCCTAAGGGAGGGAAGGACAGGCAGAGCCAGATCCCTGGCTGTAGAACAACACCTCGTCTCCCAGAGGGGGAGGGATAATTTGGACTGCAGACCCTTTTTCTTACCAGGGGAGGGTCCCCGGTCTTAGCCCCGGTGTGGGCAGCACCTAGGCCTTAGGCACACACCCCTGTCACTCAAGAGAGCCGTTTACTGCAGTAGGGCATAGATTTAACCCTAACACTGCATGCGCTGCCAGGACTTATGCGTTAGGCAGGGAAATTAGTAGCCCAGGGGGTACCTGGCTGCATAGGTAATATCATATCAATATCATCGGTAGCAGATGTAAGCAGGTCCCCTCTGCGTCCCCTCTGCCCCGCGACCCTCCCTCGTTACCTCCGCTGTCGGGGGTCACTCGATAGAACCGCCGGCACTTTTGGAGGGTGGGGGCCATGCAGGGAGCGCTTCGGTGCTCCAGAGCTTCCCGGCGGCTCCCGTGCAGGGTGCCGCCATCTTGTTAGAGGTTGCGCATGCACAGTGAGAGCTCGGGCGGCCGGACCAATTGCGCATGCGCAAGCACAAGCGCGCGAACCCTAGCCTACCAGGGAGGCTCTTGAAACGGGACTACAAGTCCCATGAGCCTCTGGAGCGGCCCCATGATGCAGGGAGCCAATAGGGCTGGAGGAGCTCCCTGCTTGCAGGGAATAGATACATTTCGCGCACTGAGCCCACGTTATAAGTCAGGACCAGGAAGAGCTAGGGGAAGGAGGTGAGTGCAGGGGTCTGTGACCCACTGCATTAGGCCAGCAGCCCCCTAGGCCCCAGTTAGGTCCTGAGCCCCTCACAGCTTGTGGTGCTACAGGGACAGGCCCTAGGTTAGGGACCCTGTCACATTAGTACCAGTGTTAGATAGGGACAAAGCGGACGCTGCGCTCCCCGAGAAGAGGCTTGGGCTCAAGCCTACGCCCAAAGAGACAAAGACTATCTCCAGGGTGGGATCGCCCCTGGCGGACCATCGTGCAAGGAAGCACCGGATCACAGACGGGATCACCAAGCGGCGGATCCTTTTTGAAGTTGCTTGCAGGCCCGAGTGCAGGAGCACTCGGCAGGTACCTTTATAACCATTTATTTACTCATTATTTCGCTTCAATTGGTGTGGTTTTGTGATCACTCCCTAACCCTAGTGCTTTCTTTTTACCTTTATAAGTGCACCAACAAATCATATATATTCTCACATAGTGGAAGCGCTGACCACGGGACAAAGGGATTAACTGTGGACACGGTGTGGGGGTACATGGTGGTGGGTGCAAGGTACACTCCAAGTGGAGTGAATGACATTTGGTACTACGGTACATAGTGTGGAGTTACCCCCTAGGGGGAGTATTATTACAAGTACACAGTAGTGATTACTGAGAAGTGTGATAAGCGTGTAAAGTGTCTGATTATTCCTGCATATATATATATATAAACTGGTTATATACATTTATTTATTTTATTTATTTATAAAATATTTTACCAGGAAGTAATACATTGAGAGTTACCTCTCGTTTTCAAGTATGTCCTGGGCACAGAGTAAAACAAATGATACATGGTTACAAATACAGGGGCTTATGCAGAAAGGATAGATATGGAAATTGCACCATCTTCTGGCCAAAAAACTCGCCACAAAACCTTTTACTCGTGAGAAAATGGCGCGATTTTTAAAATCCGCCAGAACTGTTTTCTGAAGTGTAAAAGTCGCCAAACACGTGGCGAGAACCTGGAACTCGCCATGCTAATATAGCGTGCAATTCCAGAAGGCTCGAATCGTGTGAACGCGCCAATATGTGCCATAGTATGGCGAGTTTTAGGTATCCAGGAAAAGTTGGCTATACAGCTCGCGCTACGGTATGGCGAGTTTAAGGCAAATCGGAACTCACCGAAATTGACACCACATGTGTAAAAAGAGGTAACGACGTTTTCAGCATATGACCTTAAGTAACGGTAATTCTGTGGCTATTTTATTGCCGTTTTACAATTATATAACGTTCCTCTCTGCATAAGCCCCACAGTTACATAAATGAACAGGGTATACATTATATACAAGACATTGCGTGCACAGTTAAAGAAAATATATATTATGGGCGTATGAAACAGTTACAGACCAGATTAAAATGTGAGACAGCCTTAGATTTGAAAGAACTTAAACTGGTGGTGGATGTGAGAGTCTCTGGTAGGTTGTTCCAGTTTTGGGGTGCACGGTAGGAGAAGGAGGAACGTCCGGATACTTTGTTGAGCCTTGGGACCATGAACAGTCTTTTGGAGTCTGATCTCAGGTGATAAGTGCTGCAAGTGGTAGGGGTGTACTTATTATATATGTGGGTCCGTGTATGTACTTATTGTATATGTGGGTCCTGTGTAGGCAACCTTCTACATTCCTAGAACTCTACACAGGTGGAGGCGCTGCAAACCAGATTGAGCCGAAGGACTCACCCCAGGTTCCCAACAAGCGGAGGCTCAGGCCTCTTGTGAACCTACAGGTATATGCACCACACCTGGTAACACATAGGCTTCCACCCACACACACTATATCTGTGCTTGGGTTAGAAGGAATACCCATTACACAAGGAATACTCTGTGGGGACTCCCATTCGGTATAACAGACCGCAGCTGGCAGCGACAGATGTTTTTCTTTTCTTCCTGCAGCTTATCTAATTATGCTATTTTAAGTTTATATCTTCTATGTACTGTAATTTGTCTGTTTTTGTGTACCATATAAATCTGCCAGGTCTGACGTGGCATTAAACACTGCTCCTAAGAGAACTTCACCAGTTTGCAATTGGGGAGTGCCAAAAGGAGGCGTTAGGGAGGAGTTATATGATGCCTTGTTTATAATTATATACTGTATATCAAAGTCTGATCCTGTGTGACACTTTTTCTCTCAATTTGTGCCAAACAATTTGCCAGAAATTTCTGACATCTGTAACAATCTGCTCCAGATTCAGAAACTGTTTCTTACATTTGATGCTGCCATCGTCCAAAAATGTGTGCCTGATGCCACCTGGAGGCAATAATTTGCATTTTAATTAGCTAAATTGTTATCATATACTGTAGTTAGTCAATGGACTGATCTCTGTGCTGGAGTCTTCCTGGTGGTATAGTAATACTTGTAAACATATTTGCCTTAAGAAAAAAGAATATTGATCTCTATCCACAGGTGAAGTTTTCCTGATCAAATCTTTAATTAATTGTTGTTCTCTCTATCTAGATTATTTTTTAGAGTGTTAGTGCAGTGTACAGTATATCTGGTGCACCACTTTGAACACTCGAAGAAAGATTCATGGAACAGAAGAAATATATATAAAAAAAAAAACCTAAAGTACAGTGTAATAGGATGGATCCTGTGTCAGATAGTGAGACAGGGAAAACCTGTTCACATAGTGTGATACAGCACTGAGGAGGTTAATTCTAAAGCAGGCTGCCTTAATTAATCTCCTCAGATGCCTCATTAGGCCTTTAAAAAGCCCTCTATTATACACTACAAGGACCGATCTCTGATCCAGGGAGACACCATGGACCGCTGGAGAGATCAAGCGGGAACTAGTTTCTCTGACCCTGGAGCCTTGCTGCCCCTGGACCGCACAAGAAGGACCACCCTATACAAGCCACCACAGACTCCTTAATCCCGGATGCTGGCTGCACCTGGATCTCAGTGGAGAGATCACCCAGCAGGCTGGACCTATTCTTCCTCCCCCTCCCACCCCACCCCAGCCAGAGAGGAGTAAGCCGGGGCCCGAAGGTAACTAACCTCCACACTGTTTTGTCTTTTGTTGTTGGCTTAGCCCCCCAACCCATAGACAGGGTGTATGCTGTTCTTTAGTCGGCGCTCCCTATAGGAGCTAGGTCTGTTTCGTTTTCCTTTAACCCTATTTTGCTGATCATAAGCTATATATGTTATGATAGTTGCAGCTAATAAAAGCCTATTTTTTTTCTCTTAAAAACGTCTCCTGTTCAAACAAACCTCTGCACGCATCTCTTACACATAGTCTCTCCAAACATTTGTATTTAAACCATAAAAAGATCCTTAAGATGTATTCCTAATAGGCATAGAGCACAGACCAATAAATCCCAGCAGTGATAGGTTAAAAAAAAGTATGCAAGGAAGAGACGTATTGGATTTATAAGACACCAGCACTATCAGCCATGGGGCTTAATGAGACATTCGATTTAGCCTGAATGACCTGAACTAGCTTAAGCTTTGAGTAACTGTTCGATAATTATCACACATACAGTATATGTACTGTACTAGGTACACTAGAAAAACAAAAAAACAGGTAGCGCTAACTACTGACAAAGATAGTAATATAATGTTTAAAACACCTAAGGTGTGGACCAAGGTTCACACATAAGGGGCTGCCTGGTGATACAACAAACTGACCCCCTGGTCAGAGCAAGAATATGGAAGAAAATATGTATCTATAGGCGCCTATTCAAACTATAACAGTAAAAAAAGGATATAAAAACCAAGCCTGTTGGACGATCAGGAAATGACTCCTCTGGGTGTGCTTAAAAAGAAGAAAGCACAATACATAGCGTGATACTGTTGTATAAAGGGACAAACAACACTAAAGACAACATACAGCTGAGAGATCAAATAGGTGAAAATATTAAAATATTAAAGATAAAAACATTTAATAACAAAATTCATAAGCATACATAGGGCCTCATGCAGTAAGCCCCGATAAGGCTTTTTCGGCATTTTATAGCCGTTTTTTGCCCTCCTGATTCAGTAAGCCCCGATAAGTGGGAATTATCGGAAACTTTTCTTGCGAAAAAAAAAATTTCGCCACCCGGCTGCCGATAAGCCACTTATCGGGACTTTTTTTTCCCGCCTGAATTCAGTAAGCCCCGATCAGCTTTTTGGTGCTGATCGGCAGGCCAGATTGGAGATTTTATGGCCAATCCAGCCCGCCAACTAAAGTTGGCAACTTGCTGAAGGAGAAGCATCGGCAAGGGCGACACTTAGGAAAAATCAGCCCTTTTTCCTGCCTGTGATTGATGCCGGGGGTCTCCGGAGCTGATACCCGCACCGGAGCCCCCCGGCATGCATCCGAGGCAGGAAAAAGGCATTTAAAAGCCACTTCATTACCTTAGCGGCTAACCGCTAAGGCAATGAAGGGGTTAACCCACCGTGCCAGCGTTATTGTGGGTAGCGGGGATGGGTGAGGGGGGTATTTGGCCCTGGGTGTGAGTTTAGGACTTGCGGGGGGGATGCGGGGGCACTTAACCCCTTCACGACCGTAGCGGTTAATACCGCTACGGTCCTGAAGGGGTTAAGGCCTCCCGCTACCCACCCGCAAGCCCTAAACAACCACCGTTGGGGCTAATGCCCCCTTCACACACCCCCACTACCCACAATAATAAAAAAAAACACCCCAGCACCACAATAACGAATTAAATAAATAATTAAATAATTATATATATATATATATATATATATATATATATATATATATATATATATATATATATATATATATACCCAACAACACCTATACCCCCCTAACATACAGTATAGTAATGGGCAGAATGACTATTATCCACAAATGGATAATAGTGCAGTTGTCCATTTACAATACTTACACAACAATAAAGACTTTAAATACATATAGCACTCACCCATGTCCCACTGCCACGATGAAGGCCATCCTCATCTTCATCCTGCCCATGCCCCATCCGCTTCTGCAAAACAAACACAAGAATTACAACATCCAAATTAATGTCCCCTAACCCCTTAATCACCATAGCGGTTATTAACCGCTACAGTTATTAAGGGGTTAAGCCACCATCACCCACATACCCTCCCCCACAAAGCCCCCCAACCACCCTCACCCAATACCCACAGGGGAGTCCTACCAAATACCCTTGGGCCTAATACCCCCTCCCCCAGCACATACAGTACAATAATGTGCCAAATAACTATTATCCACATAGGGATAATACATTATTTGGCCATTATTAAACACATTCAATAACGTTAAAATGTAAATAAAATTGTACTAACCTCATCAATAAGAAGTCTCCGTCGCCAGCATCATCCTTGGGGTCCGTTGCCAACATTAGAAATAGCCACAACATTTCAATATCATTAACATAACACTGAACCCCTTAATCACCTTATCGGGTACTAACCTGAAAGGTAATTAAGGGGTGAAGCCATCCTGCAATGCCTACAACAGTTATGCATAACATCTTCAGTGAAATAAAAACCAATTGCCTAACCAAATTCCATTTAATCATTCAATCTGTAGGCTCACATGCCTCATAAAACATTGCATTTACAGTGTATACATGTAGCATAACATGTAAACTGCATGTACACGCTGCAAATCAATGTTAACAATACAATAATGCCACTCAAATCGCCATACATCACAAGAAGTATATTATTTAATACAATAAACTCACCATCAATGAATTACCACACATCAATTACATCCCTAAACAATTAAAATACCATCCATACCAATTACACAATGAACTAAAGCTATCCTAACAGAGAACCACTTCAAAACATAGAAAAAAGTACATACAAATAAATTGTCCCAGGCGCTGTGAATAAAGTCCAATGAACCCCAATACCGTGAACCAATTGGGCAGTCTTTGGTAAGGCTTCCTATGCCAGATAGATGATCTTGATAGTTTGGTGGACAGGCAGGGGTGTTGTCTGATCTGGTGTTATGATGCTTCTGTAATCATAGAGAAAAAAGACAGCAGGACACGCACATGGCGTGGTATGGCTTTTTCAATCACCCCCCTTGCCTAGAACCCTGAAATCCTACTTACAGGATGAGGGCTCTCATGTACAGTTGAGAGAATCTGTGCCTCACGTCTCCATCCCTCACAGCGTCTCACGGATCCACGTGGTCTGGTCTGCAGGGATCCCCTTATTCGGCGTTGATGGTACCAGCACTCCCACAGATGTTCACATGTGGGGGAAGGGGGGGGGTTGGAGACGGGGAAAGATTGTAGAAATAGACTAGTGTGATAACGTTCAGGGTATTTATTAACACACACAAACACAATAAAATCACACTTACAGTCTAAAAGAATGGTGAGCTCCGCTCAAAATGCCGTCCGCAGCTTGTGCAGTTTCCAGTGTTGCTCAGGGAACGGTCACCACGCGCTGTACTCGATTCCGGATCTCGAGTGACGTCAGCGGTGGATCAGACCGGGACTCTCCTCACACTAGGAACTACGGGTGCCCGGGCAGCTCAATTCACTAGGCTCCTCCTCCCTACGCGTTTCGTGACGTGTTGTCACTTCCTCAGGGGATAATGGAGCCTAGTGGATAGGCTATTTATGCTAATTCCAGGTAGAGAGCCCTCCTATAAGTGGGACGGACTGGGCGTGATTACCATGTGTTACATTCAACTGCGATCGTGAAAATGGCAGATTGGGATCAATGTTAACACATACATCATCAATTTTGGACCCTTGTCATAGCATATAATTTAAAAAAACAGCCTACATTTCTAGTGAATTGATTAGTAACTAAAACATCTTATTGATCAAATCCTAAGAAATCACATTAAATTATATGCTATGACAAGGGTCCAAAATTGATGATGTATGTGTTAACATTGATCCCAATCTGCCATTTTCACGATCGCAGTTGAATGTAACACATGGTAATCACGCCCAGTCCGTCCCACTTATAGGAGGGCTCTCTACCTGGAATTAGCATAAATAGCCTATCCACTAGGCTCCATTATCCCCTGAGGAAGTGACAACACGTCACGAAACGCGTAGGGAGGAGGAGCCTAGTGAATTGAGCTGCCCGGGCACCCGTAGTTCCTAGTGTGAGGAGAGTCCCGGTCTGATCCACCGCTGACGTCACTCGAGATCCGGAATCGAGTACAGCGCGTGGTGACCGTTCCCTGAGCAACACTGGAAACTGCACAAGCTGCGGACGGCATTTTGAGCGGAGCTCACCATTCTTTTAGACTGTAAGTGTGATTTTATTGTGTTTGTGTGTGTTAATAAATACCCTGAACGTTATCACACTAGTCTATTTCTACAATCTTTCCCCGTCTCCAACCCCCCCCCTTCCCCCACATGTGAACATCTGTGGGAGTGCTGGTACCATCAACGCCGAATAAGGGGATCCCTGCAGACCAGACCACGTGGATCCGTGAGACGCTGTGAGGGATGGAGACGTGAGGCACAGATTCTCTCAACTGTACATGAGAGCCCTCATCCTGTAAGTAGGATTTCAGGGTTCTAGGCAAGGGGGGTGATTGAAAAAGCCATACCACGCCATGTGCGTGTCCTGCTGTCTTTTTTCTCTATGATTACAGAAGCATCATAACACCAGATCAGACAACACCCCTGCCTGTCCACCAAACTATCAAGATCATCTATCTGGCATAGGAAGCCTTACCAAAGACTGCCCAATTGGTTCACGGTATTGGGGTTCATTGGACTTTATTCACAGCGCCTGGGACAATTTATTTGTATGTATTTTGGCTTGTACAGGTTTGGAATAACCTGTTGATTTTTTGTCCCATAGGCTGCTTTTTTTCAATTATCTATTTGGTTTTCACATATATTTGTTGATCACTTTAGGGCTATTCACCTTAACTTGTAATCACTATTCATTCGCATTGTGTAGATTAGCGCTTTTTAGAGGGCTTATAATTGTTTGTTTGCCATAGAAAAAAGTACACCAACAAATACAATATACTAAAGCAAGGCTTTCCATATCCTATTGTACGGCCTGGAAGCCCAAAACTTACATCTGTCTAAAAATAAAATACATTTAGCACACATCAATGCATAGCCACAATGATTAACAATACAGAATTAGAAGCTTTAACAACACTATCATTTCTTACCCTGTATATATATCTGTACACATACATACAGACATACATACAGTGGGAAGAAATGATATGCATTATAAAAAATGAAAACATGAAAAAGCAACACAAAAAACAGTTACATTAAGTACATTTCTTTATTTAACTTACCATTACTTGCCCCCACCGACTCCCGTTGATCAGCTTACTTACACATGGCCGGACTCACATGGTACTTGAACCAATCAGAGTAGGGATGGAGTTCCCACGCTCTGATTGGCTGGCTTACCATGTGAGTCCGGCCATGTGTCATTTCATGACGTTTTCTTAAAGGCAATAGCAGCAAAGCCATTCTGATTGGCTGTGCTGGCATTGCCTTTAAGTGACGTCATCAATTTTTTTACATCGGCCAAAACACATGGTTTTCACGGCCCAATCAGGGCCGTGGGAACCATATGACAACAAATGTGACGTCATAGGCCTATAAAAGCCTATGTCGTCTCATTTTGAAGGCAGATGCCGAGGAGGACGGACCTCCTCCTGAAGATTGAAGACCAGGGCGTGGCACCGGATGTCAAGAAGACCCCGGAACAAGGTATTGTAATACAGATTCACTAAGAATAAAACTAGTACAACCCTTGATTGTCATGTTTTATTATTTTAATGTTTAATTTGTTTTTTTCTTTTCTTTTATGGGTTCCTGTTCGTGGATCGTGTCGTGGATTGTTTCTTGGATTTCTTCGTGGCTTGCTTCCTGGATTGGTTCCTGCACTTGTTCTTGGATTGGTTCCTGGTTTGGTTCGTGGATTTGTTCCTGGATGGTGTCGTGGATTTGTTCCTGGATGGTGTCGTGGATGGTGTCGTGGATTGGTTCGTGAGTAAGCTGATCAACGGGAGTCGGTGGGGGCAAGTAATGGTAAGTTAAATAAAGAAATGTACTTAATGTAACTGTTTTTTGTGTTGCTTTTTCATGTTTTCATTTTTTATAATGCATATCATTTCTTCCCACTGTATGTATGTCTGTATGTATGTGTACAGATATATATACAGGGTAAGAAATGATAGTGTTGTTAAAGCTTCTAATTCTGTATTGTTAATCATTGTGGCTATGCATTGATGTGTGCTAAATGTATTTTATTTTTAGACAGATGTAAGTTTTGGGCTTCCAGGCCGTACAATAGGATATGGAAAGCCTTGCTTTAGTATATTGTATTTGTTGGTGTACTTTTTTCTATGTTTTGAAGTGGTTCTCTGTTAGGATAGCTTTAGTTCATTGTGTAATTGGTATGGATGGTATTTTAATTGTTTAGGGATGTAATTGATGTGTGGTAATTCATTGATGGTGAGTTTATTGTATTAAATAATATACTTCTTGTGATGTATGGCGATTTGAGTGGCATTATTGTATTGTTAACATTGATTTGCAGCGTGTACATGCAGTTTACATGTTATGCTACATGTATACACTGTAAATGCAATGTTTTATGAGGCATGTGAGCCTACAGATTGAATGATTAAATGGAATTTGGTTAGGCAATTGGTTTTTATTTCACTGAAGATGTTATGCATAACTGTTGTAGGCATTGCAGGATGGCTTCACCCCTTAATTACCTTTCAGGTTAGTACCCGATAAGGTGATTAAGGGGTTCAGTGTTATGTTAATGATATTGAAATGTTGTGGCTATTTCTAATGTTGGCAACGGACCCCAAGGATGATGCTGGCGACGGAGACTTCTTATTGATGAGGTTAGTACAATTTTATTTACATTTTAACGTTATTGAATGTGTTTAATAATGGCCAAATAATGTATTATCCCTATGTGGATAATAGTTATTTGGCACATTATTGTACTGTATGTGCTGGGGGAGGGGGTATTAGGCCCAAGGGTATTTGGTAGGACTCCCCTGTGGGTATTGGGTGAGGGTGGTTGGGGGGCTTTGTGGGGGAGGGTATGTGGGTGATGGTGGCTTAACCCCTTAATAACTGTAGCGGTTAATAACCGCTATGGTGATTAAGGGGTTAGGGGACATTAATTTGGATGTTGTAATTCTTGTGTTTGTTTTGCAGAAGCGGATGGGGCATGGGCAGGATGAAGATGAGGATGGCCTTCATCGTGGCAGTGGGACATGGGTGAGTGCTATATGTATTTAAAGTCTTTATTGTTGTGTAAGTATTGTAAATGGACAACTGCACTATTATCCATTTGTGGATAATAGTCATTCTGCCCATTACTATACTGTATGTTGTGTATTGCTGCTATGTTTATTGGGGGCATTTGTCCCCAATAAACATGCTACTATGCGTTAACCCCTTCATTGCCTTAGCGGCTATCCGCTATGGTAATGAAGCAGCATTAATGTATTTTAATAATATTGTGCGGAAGCAGGAGGCCCCCTGAGCTGAAGCGCATTTATTTGTGGCTCAGAGACCCCCTGCCTCCCGAGTTACAGGCCCCGGTTTGGGCCATCGGTTACAGTGTGGACGCCATGTTTATTGCGGGGACGCTATAAACATGGCGGCGACACTGCCACCCGATGACACATACCGGGGCCTGTAACTCGGGAAGCAGGGGGTCCCTGGTCCACAAAGCAATGCGGTTCAGCTCAGGGGACCCCCTGCTCACTGTACAGTATAATTAAAAAGACATTCATGCTGCTTCATTACCGTTGCACATAGCCGCCAAGGTAAGGAACGAGTCTTTATTGATGTGTGTGTGTTTTATTTATACTATACATGTGCAGAGGGTCTCCGGAGCAGAACAGCGTTGGTTTGAGGTCCGGGGACCCCCTGCCCCCCGAGATACAGGCCCCTTTATGGGGTGCCGGTATCCCTCTGGTTTGTTTACAGGCCGCGGTCACGTGATCGGGACCTTTAAACGCCGAGGGATACCGGCACCTCATAAAGGGGCCTGTATCTCGGGGGGCAGGGGGTCCCCGGACCTCAAACCAACGCGGTTCAGCTCCGAAGACCCCCTGCACATGTAGAGTATAAATAAAAGTTGTTTTTAAATACTTTTTTTGGTGCCGAAGTTTGCGCTGAGAGAGCGGCTTGTCTCTCTCAGCTGCAAACATCTATCGGCACCAAAGGCTTATCGGGAGCCTTATCGGGAGCCAGGCTGTATCGCCACAGCTCATCGGCAGCTTTGCTTTCGCAGTGCTTCAGCAGGGATCGGAAGGATTCGGCCCTTACTGAATACTGCGAGGGCAAATCGCCCAAAAAATACATTTTCGCAATTCGTGCCGAAAATTTTGTATCGGGGCTTACTGCATGAGGCCCATAGACATAAAAACAATTGGACACAAATGATTGTATAAGCACACTGCAACACCGGTGGATACTGATGTAGTGCCCACTCACCAGATGGATATTGTAAGCAGGCAGTGGATATATTAGAGAGTATCCCCTCTCGGTGAAGTTGGCTGCATACTCCTGGGCGTCTCCGTTGGTGTGTGCACGCCAGCCGACGTCTGAGCAGATGGTTTCCCACAGCGCACTGGAAGGGACACGCAGCTACTCCAGGTCTGCAGCAGCAGATTCAACACAACGTCACGAGCACAAGCCACCAGCTCTCTGTACTACAGCAATGCTGATTCGTTCTTGTCGTGGGGGAGATTCGCCAAACGCAGTGAAGCAGAAGTGCAATATATGCCACCCTATGCGTCTCGAAAGCTAACTGCTTTCTTCCTCAGGGATATAAGATATTAAAAGTCTATTGATGGTCCCTTAAATAGAGCGTCCACAATTAAATGAATTATTTTCACCTGCAGACTTATGCACATGCGCAATAAAGCAATTGAGTCAATTCTTAGTCAATGTTGTGTGTTTCAAACACATGCGCAATAGAATAGTCTATAACAATGTTTATTTGTGCCGCTGCAGTTTGAAGACTCAGCTGAATACAGACAAAACATACCATACAAAACAACATAGTGTATAGTGAAAAACCTGAAGGTTAAATGTTTAAATTTATTAAGATGTGACCACTTATAGTGGTATATAGCAATGAAAACTTATATTAACTATAATATAAATGTGTGGTGAATATATCAATGTGATTGTGTTAGGTGAATAAAATACTAAGTGTACTAACAATCTTTGTGAAATGTGTGTATTATGTTGGGTGGATTGGTGTACTATAAGTGGGTAACTAAAGATTTGATGTGATTATAAAACTTATATCAAACAATTAAAACAGGCATAGGAGTTAGACACCCAAATGGACAAATTGCAGGGAATAGCAGAAATGGATACTAGATAAACTGTGTCTAATGATACAGTGCAGGGTTACCCTACCAAAAAAGCTTTAAGATCAAAATCCACGTTTAATCCTAATGGGGATATGGTTTTTAGTTCGTAAATCCAAAAGGATTCTCTCCTCCCCAGTAGGCTCACAGCGTTTCCTCCTCTCCAATGTGGAGTGATACTTTCTATTGCAATACATTTTAGACCTTTGGGATCCTGATTGTGCACTTGAAGAAAATGATTTGACACACTATGTGTAGTTAAACCAATTTTGATATTATATGTGTGTTCGATAATTATCACACATACAGTATATGTACTGTACTAGGTACACAAGGTACTCTTACCTCACAGGTAATTTAACATTAAGTTAAGCGCTATTTGTATGTTTTATTAGTTTTGGGTTTTTTTCATATCAAGTAATCATGGCAACAAGCACAATATGTAAAGGAGACTTTTAGGGGCCTATTCTATATCACACAAACATAGTGACTCATCGCTCACCTAATAGTATTAGGTTAAAAAACTTGGTGCATAGGGAAAAATATAATATCTGACACTTGAACAAGTGACCACCAGGGGTCACTATAAGCCCTATAAATTGCACTCTGAAGTTGCAACATCCAATTATAGATGTATTAATGAGTAATTAATAGGACCATTAGGGGATCCTGAGGACCCCTTACAACAGACTCAAAAGCAATATTAAAATAAAAAAAATAATAAAATGTTATTAAATCTAGCAATAACACAACAAACAAAAATAGGAGACATTTAGACAAAGGATATTAAAATCCCCAATGGGAGAGACGGACGAAAAAGGGGTGAGTTGGTGTATGATTACAACCTATGCAATCATACACCAACTCACCCATTTTTCGTCCGTCTCTCCCATTGGGGATTTTAATATCCTTTGTCTATATGTCTCCTATTTTTGTTTGTTGTGTTATTGATAGATTTAATAAAATTGTATTCTTTTTTTATTTTAATATTGCTTTTGAGTCTGTTGTAAGAGGTCCTCAGGATCCCCTAATGGTCCTATTAATTACTCATTAATACATCTATAATTGGATGTTGCAACTTCAGAGTGCAATTTATAGGGCTTATAGTGACCCCTGGTGGTCACTTGTTCAAGTGTCAGGGCCTATTCTATAAACTTCGATAACCAACTCATCAAGGTTTTTGCGCACTTGAGTGCATTTTCCCGAGAATTCTCGCTCCTGGCCA
Source organism: Ascaphus truei (assembly GCF_040206685.1). Lineage (NCBI taxonomy): Eukaryota > Metazoa > Chordata > Amphibia > Anura > Ascaphidae > Ascaphus > Ascaphus truei. The sequence continues at coordinate 80,936,241 of NC_134484.1, forward strand.
ACCACATCGAGCCTTTGCAAAATCTAAGAATAATGCACCAGTGAGTTGTCGCAGTTCCATTCTACACTGGATTTTCTTGCAAACTTTAGCAGGGTAGTTACCGTGGAGTGCTTGGGGTGAAAGCCTGATTGGAATTGGCATCGATTTTCAAATGGTCCAAGAACTATATTTGGATGACCATGGACGTGATGTCATTGTTTACCATAATCAACCACGAACAAGGTATGGTGGCTGTTTAAAATTTTCTTTCCATATGCCAACATCACAGTGCATTTTCATACTGGATTCTATTTGCTTTCTCCTCACTCACGATTATTTTCTTTTTGATTCAGAGTTTTATGTACAGACACGAGGTAAAGCTATGGGCACTTCTTCTGCACCCTCATATACCAATTTTTTTTATGGGTCTATGGGAGTCATACACATTTTCGGTGACGAACTTATATCGCGATAGTATCATATTTTAAAAGAGGTATATCGACGACTTAATATTAATTTGGAAGGGTGACAGCACTACCGTATCAACCATATATATATATATATATATATAGTCTCTCAAAAAAGAAGAAAGCGCACAGCCTATAGCATAAAAACATTTCACATTTAATAAAGAAAGGGGAAGGGAGGGAATAAGCTCACTCACAAGGAAAGTATAAAATCAAGCAAATTGTGAACAAATAATGTCACCGCCAACCGGGTCGATCCACAAGTGAGTATCCACAGGATGTATCCTCAAAGACCTTCCACAGCCCTAGAATGGAATCAGCTACCCCTCAGTAATATCATCAATGCAGTAGATGGTGAACAGTGAGTCTTGGGTCCTTGGTAGTTATGTCCCAATCCACAGACTAACTGCACTGAGCAACTAGTGCTGTCAGCCTCGTGCACATTAAGCACATCACTATAAGCACACACGTTGTGGTGTTATTGACTGTAGTAGATATATAGAGGATTTACACTGTGTATTATTTGTGTTTTTTCTTTATCAATATTCACAACACCACTTTGAGGACCAGCACCAAGGAGGACTTTTCTTCAACATATCGATTAAAGGATTTTGTATAATCCGTGCGTTATCCAGGTAGCAGGACTTCTGTACACGTAAAGGTGTAATTCACAATTGCTATTGGGACTTATATATTTTTATATATATTTCGTATATGTCATTATCCTGTAGTTACTAGCGCTAGGTTGTGTATACTCCATCATCCATTGATATGTGCCTGTGGGGAAAGGGTACATAGGAAGAACCATGAGACCTCTCAAGATGAGGATCATGGAACACCTACGTTTCATCAAAAATACTAATATCAGGTACCCTGTATCTAGACATTTTACCAATTGTCCCCGGCAGGTGGACACCTTCATTTTTCTGCGTTTGGGCATATTCCAGCCACCACCAGAGAAGGTGACAGACTGAGCAAGTCCAATTGGCAACAAATGTTATGGATTTTTACATTGGGCACTTTAGCCCCTTGGGGCATTAATGTAGACTGGGAGCTGCAACATTTTGTTTAATGCTGATAAAATACCTAATTGTTTACTGATGAGAAAGATACATGCCCCAAAAGATACATGATTGACCCCTATAAAACTATACTACATGTATCTAAAGATGATAAGAAAACCTCTATATATTTTTGATCCTTCCATAAATGTGATTCTTATATGAATATATCCGACATGTGTGCAAATAAGTGTGTCCAATGAATAATGTGCTGATAATTATATTACCCTTGTTTGTATAATGTAGAAGGCATTTTTAAAATCAATTGACAATTACTCAAACCATGACATATAATTTTATATGTGTGATTAATGGTTTTTATATATAGAATAAGTTGTTAAATTGCTTCTTCAAGTTGGGTTGCAACTGCTTCAGATGCATCGTAGCTTCAGTTTCTTTCTATCCTGACAGTATGTCGCTTGCCAAGGTCCATGCTTCAGCTTTCGGTGGAGACAGGTACATAAACCATCTCTGATATGTCCTGTACCTGCTCTTTGAGAAAGTACCTACGAGTGCGAAATGCTTTAGTGGTTTTTCTGTCTATAGCTGCCATCAACATATTGCAATATGCCACTAAATTGATTTCAGTCATACTTGTACTCTAGCCCTTCTGCATATAGATCATCTTTTGCTTTCTTGCTCTATTTTTGCCTCATCAAACATCGTTGGAAGCATGCTCACAAGTTCAGATTGATGGATTCTTGTGAGTACCAAAAACCCCTGTATACCATTGGGGACATGGAATTGAGATGTATCATTTCCTCATGATAGAGGGTTCAAGTCAAGTGCTCTAAAGCAAGTGAACTTAGTGGTTATTGATTGATGATCTGGTTCACAGATGTTTTTGGAACCTCGGACACTTATCCTCTCCTATTGACAATTGAGCACATCTGCATGTATCAAGAATATCGGTATACAGTACATAAATTGATGAGTAATACACTCTGTACCACAGACTTATATAAATATACTTCACACGTATTTCAGTAAATTATTGAAAGTTGCTTTATTGCCTGATTTACAAATGACATTTAATTATTAACTATATACATATCCTGTTAAAACTCTGAAGCACTGATATTGCACTGTCGGTTCTCCTGTTTCATTTCATGCGTATATACTACACTATGAACGTTTTGTTTTGCCATGTGTTTCCTTTGCATGTTATTTAAATGGTGGGCTATTCTTTACCCACAGAATAAAGTAATGGGACCGCCCCAGGATCCCTGCTAATGGCTCTACACTCTTCCCTCTGACATTATTTAGGTGTATTCACGGAACATTTTGTTAATAAATTGTTTCTTATAGCCCATTTTTTTTTTAATACATACTGTATAGTTAGAGGCATTTTAGCCCACGTGTTATTTATTTATCTTGTATAAGGTATATGTTGAAAATATTTGAGAGATGAAAATGCAAATCAGTATAAGGTTTCCTGTGTTATAAATATGCAATCATCTTTACACATGAAATACAAGAACTCTTTAAATTTTTCAGAACCGTGCTTTTATATTTTTCCTTGGGAATAATCTGAAATATATTCTAACAATAGATAGAAATACGTTGCTTCTTATTGGAGACAATGACAGCCATTTGGAACTACAATCGGATACTGTATCTGTGCAGTATACAGAATGAAATAAACAATAGAATTAGAAGAAAAACATTAACATTGGTTACGTTACAATAAAAAGTGTTTTCATTTAATAAATGTGATGGATTGCACCTTTAATACATTGACCTTTTAATACATTGACCTCCTCTTGCAATATATGATTTCATGTGGTATCAATGGAGATGTTTTTTGGCTACACATGAGGATCTGACAACCCTGGCTTGCAGTGGCTGAATAGCGCGGGTGTTTTCCAACATCTGGCATGGATCTTCACCATCTGATGTACACAGGAGACTGCGGAATTTCCCCAGCTGTAGAGAGAATAAAGCTCTATATGTCTGGATATGACTTGCCCTGGGGCTGAGGTTCACAAGAATACAAATTGTAGAATTTATTTGAGTCGCTGTGGTGTAATATGGAGTACATACAGTATGTGTTAACTAACTAAACATGGTTGGGCTATACAATAGTTCATTAGATAGGGCACGCGGCATGGTTTCTGCTTTTAAGTAGGTTCTTCATAAAGATCGCATTACCTCACAAGTTATTAGCTCAGAAGAGGTTTCTTTTGCTCCCTGACATAAAATATATTTTATTTCTTATAATAGTCAGATCTCCTGGGCTAGAACCTCTCTTGTGCCCTCTCATGTTATGAGGAATGACTTAGCCAACATTATTGCACGATAATGCATTACTGCTGGCACGAGTGTAATGCATTATTGTGCAATTTAATTCAATAGAGCTGTGAGGCGTTTTTAGTGCCTTATCACCCAATAATGGGCGCATTATCGTTGGTTACATCTTACGCTCCCTCCCACCTGTATGAAGTTGTTCCAGTTAGCTAAATGTGTACAACAATTGCAAAGCAACTGTCCTCAAAAACTACTTCCCCAGGAGATTAAAAATCATGAGAGCGGTTTAGTATGCTGAGCCTGGGAATAACTAATGATTTATTCCACTCTCTCACCAAACAAACCTGTATGCAAGTATTATTTTACATATATAGCACCAACAGTGTGTGCAGCGCTTTACAACATTATAATACAAGGTAAATCAAGTACAAACCATGGAGATTAGTGCAACAGGTAAATGGCAACATGAGGCAAAGGGAGACTCTTTCCTGAAGAGCTTTATATTACAAACTCTTCTGTGCACATTTATTTACATTTCCCACCATGGGGCCTTGTCTATAAATTCAGATAAGTGCATTTTGGTGTAAGAGCAGCCGGTTTTACATAGATTTGCACATCTCTGTATTCAGAAAGCCCTTCTCACATTAAGCCATTTGATTTCAACTCGGTAATTCCATTGTAAAATGCAAAATGTTTTTAGAATTACAACATTTTGTAATGTAGTAGTATTGAAAAATTTCCAAAATACTAAATAAAAATAATATTTTATCAGCTCAAGGCTTGCAAGATTTCATGATTAGAATAGATATGCTGATTAAAGTCTCTTTAATTTGTTTAAATTCCTTTCTCATTCACTTGTCTAGCTTTTCACTAAACTGTTTACCTAGTTATGTACATTATTGCAAACCCTGTTTGCAATACATAAATGACAATATACAGAAAGATATACATACATTCATTACATGGAAATTGCCTGAATTGATGTCAGATTACCTAATTGGAAATTAGATTGACTGATTAAAAGACAGATTGCTTAATTACCTGCTTCTCCACCAGCAAACACACACACACACACTTCCTCTTGGTGAGAACGGGTACATTCACAGAATGGTGGCATCTGCAGCTCACCATGGACCATATTCACGAGCTTTACCACGTTTTAACTCCCATTCATTTGAATGGGCCAGGTAGATCCTTACTGGATATATATCTATTTTTAATTATTAGTTTATCATATCAATAAAAATGATTTGAATTTTGGATTTTCAGCTGCTTCTGACCACATTATTATATAAATATGTCTGCAGTGCGCCATTATTTGGGATCTTTTTGTGTACTTTGTCTTTGAAGTACACCTCTCTAGTAAACATTGTATCTCCTCCCAGGCGGCACGCAATTACCTCTTCAGGGGTTCTGAGCGAGGTGTCCACACATTCTCTATGTACCGATTTAGCAATATTAGGACATCTGTAAAGCATACACGTACTTGCTCTGAGCTGATAGTTATTGCATCATGAAGGATAATCCAGGTAACACATTCAAGGAAAGGGTGCACTGTCAATGATCCAACATAAGTCCAATAATGCAGGTCCTTCGGTAGCAAACTTGAAAGATCAAATTCGGTTAATGTATATGTTTTACCCTATAAAATATAATGATGCATTGGGGTTAGTGAACTTACAGTATCAAGAATGCTCCATTTTGCATACTGCTGTTATATGTTACTTTCATAAAACTGTGCTAGACATTAATTCTTCTAATAACTTTTTAGATGGAGTATGGCAGGCTCATGGGAAATGAACGGAGTACTTATTTTTGGAAAGGGTGGTGGATTTGGGGAATAGCCTCCCAACAGAGGTGGTTGGGGAAAATATAGTAAGGGAATTTTAAATAATGCTGGATATAGACGTAAGGCTATCGTAAATATAGCTACGGATCAAATAGGGTCTGAGGTTTTATAATAGATAGGAAATTGTCAGACTAATTATGCCACGTCATTCTTATCTGCCATCAAATACTCATCACTACTAGAAGACCTGCAGCACCTGTGCCATCGGACTTCGGGGATTTGTGGCCATGTGATCGCTATGGTACCGATCACATGGACACGGAAGTGCGCTCCACTTCTGTTTCAATTGGGCTGACTACCAAAACCCTGATGACGTAACTGGTACGTTGTGATGGGGGAACGCAGCAGGGCTTACGGATAAAGGGTTTATCTGAGCCTTCTACCCCCACACAGTCAACACTAGCCCCTGGTCCCCCATGTTGTATACTAAGTAGCCCCTTCCCCCCATTCTATTTGACTCTCTGCAAATGTATAGTCCGTTGTGGCCTGAGAGAAGACAGGCACCCTTGATTTCCTGCAAGCAGACTCTGCCTTTGTGGGGACCGGTGCCGATGGGTTTGAGGCAGTCATCAAAGATCACCATGTTCCCATTCTCCATACGCTCTCTTTGTTTACACCCTTTAGTTTAATTGCTCTCCTGCCTGGTAGATTGCTAGCTCATGTGCTCAGTGTGCTTCCCTCCAAGCTTATTTTATTTTAAAGAATGTTGTGTGTTCTGGAAACTCTGTGTCGTCTGAGTTAGCATATGCCCTACCACTGCTAGTAACTACCAGAGATTATTTTTAATTAGTGGTCACAGCTCTCCCTGGAGTGTATGTAGATCCTGGTAAGGGTTGGGGTGTATCCTAGTTGATAAGAGCAAGGCTCTTTGGGTAGCCATACTAGTAGTACTAGGTAGTAGTAGTAAGCTACTATTTGTTTGGGTGCATTTGCATCTTAACCAGTACAAGATTCCCTTTGTGATCAAAAGGATCAAGGAACTATCCAGACTGCTGAATGTTTCTATGCAAGTAAAAGAGATTACCTTTGTTTTTATGTTATCCAAATTTTCTATTATTTTCTGCATACTTGGATTAGCTTTTCCAATCTGTAATTTCAGAAAAAACAACAGTAACATGGTTAAGGTATCTTCGTAAATATATTTCTATAATATATGAGCTTCTAATGCAGTTTTTTATGGGAAACTTCTTCCCACTCAACTTTTTATTGCGTACAGTTATCTTTCGAAATACAGTGGTAAATGTGACGACACTGTTTGATTAACTGAGTGCATTGAATGTTTTAATCTTGTGCAATGTCTCTTTCTTGGACTCTCTCCAACCTTTGGAGGTTATTTTCTACATTGGAGCTGACACACAGGGAGAGACGTGAATTACTCAAAGTTCGACTTCCAGTGTTTTTTATTTGTTATTTGGATCACTTCAGTCCTAAATATAGTGAGGAGATTACATTTTTTTTTTTAACTTTTATTGTATTCTTTTTAATTTTAATGTAATATTATTAAAAGTTATATTTTAACACTTTACGTGATTTTCACTTGAGTGCATATCCCAAAAATGAGTTACTGTTTCTTTCTATACATTCTAAGTACAGGCATACCCCGGTTTAAGGACACTCACTTTAAGTACACTCGCAAGTAAGGACATATCACCCAATACGCAAACAGCAGCTCGCGCGTGCGCCTGTCATCACGTGCTGAACAGCAATACCGGCTCACTACCTGTACCGAAGCTGTGCGCAAGCAGGGAGACTATAGAGCCTGTAACAAATGCGTTATTTACATCAGTTATGCACGTATATGACGATTGCCGTACAGTACATGCATCGATAAGTGGAAAAAGGTAATGCTTCACTTTAAGTACATTTTCGCTTTACATACATGCTCTGGACCCATTGTGTATGTTAATGCGGGGTATGCCTGTATTTCGTTTATTACAACAGTTATGAAAGGATCTAAGTTTTTTTTTCTTTATGGGGGCCTCTTTAACAGAGTAAAGGCTATATATATGGATGGTGTATAGAGATCAGACCACTACTCGTGCTATCACTTGGATCCAGTCACAAGCAGGGCTGCTGACAGGTGGGGAGAGCTGGGACAATTGTCCCGGGCCGGGTGGCTGCAGAGTTGGGCCCAACTTCTTCGTCCAGCTGCCTGGCCTCTTATGGCTGCCGGGCCCAAGCTCAACCCAGCTGCTACAGGACCTCCTTCCCCCACCAGTCAGCGCCAGAAATTGGACCTGTCTGGAAATTAAGCCCAACTTCTGCATCTGCGTGCTGGAGCATGCGGCACTGGGGCATCCGACCCAAGTTAAAAAAAAAAAATATGTGTGGGTATATTGTGGGAGATGGGAGGAAGTGTGCATATATTCTGTTGGGGGGAGGGGAGAATTGTGTGTATATTGTGGTGGGAGATTAATTGTGTGTGAATATTGTGGTGGGGAGAATTGTGTGTTTATTGTGCTGGGGGAACTGTGTGTCTATTGTGGCTGGAAATTGTGTGTATATTGTGGGAGTGGGAAGTGTAAGTGTGTGTGTTTCTGTGTGTAGAATTGTGTGGGGGAGTTGGTTGTAAGCAGGGGGAGAATGAGGGAGTGGAATTGAGTGTGAGGAGGGGGTTAAGTGTTAAAGGAGGGGGAGAGAGTGTTAGAGGAGGGGGAGTGAGTGAGCGGCTGTAAGAGAGAGAGAGGGGGAGAGTGGAAGAGTGAGCGAGAGAGGGGGAAGAGAAAGAAAAAGAGAGTGAGAGAGACAGGAGTGTAAGACAGGGGGAGAGTAAAAGATGGCGGGGAGTGAGAGAGGAGGGAAGGGAGAGTGTGGGAGTGGGAGTGTGAGAAGGGTGGGGAAATAGAGGGGGTGTGAAAGCGAGGAAGTGTGAGAGTTTGGGGGGAAGTAAGAAAGAGGGGGGGCACAAGACCACTGAAATTGGCAATCCTGGGGGAATCTCTAGTCCTGGGCCCTGGGAAAGCTGCCGGTGGCCCTTATCAGAAGGACTAGAACAGCATCCTACTGTTGTGGATTTCTGTATAAATATCTTGAATTAGCCCATGGACTTTCTGATTTTAATTCATTCATTTTGCTGGTAAAGTAAAAACAAATTAATGAATACAGATATTTTTCAGGCATCAAGACTGTGTATTGTACCTTCAAGAAAACACCTACTACAGCCAACCCATCATGATGTCCCGCTGCTTTTGCAAAAGTAGAATAACGGTGTGCATTCCAGTGTACTATGTGAAGCTATAAAAATACAGAAACAAAAATAACAAAATGTTTAGAAAAGACATTTAACATTAACATATTTGATTAATATAGGCGATTATAAGTTTCTGTAAAGTCATCTATATACCATAATCTTTCTTCTGGAATATTTTTGACAGACCTGGATAGAGCCAACAGTGCCACTTTGTTACATACAATTTAATGTCAAGCTGTTTGATGTCTCTGGGAGCAGAAATGAACAGGTGAAGAACGCTAGGTCTAATCAAGCAACAAATCAACACCCACAACGAATAACATATGTCACGGTAGGGGGTAACCAGGCTATACAATAAAGGTTAAGCCCATCTGGTTACCCCTGAAACCGTGGGGTCCCTGACAGCGACATAGCACCATAAGCCAGGGGCCAGGTAACATAACATGCAAAAGTTAAAGTGTCCCCTGCTTCTCCACTTTTCATGTTCCCTTTGCCCCAGACTCATAAAACTTTCTGTGTCTAAGTTTTAGGTGGGATATTTTGGTCGAAATGCAGTTGTTTTGTTTGCAGGAGTTTGGGGGCCAAAGATACCGGTAGTCCTCTAATTCTCCCCGGTGTGCAGGCATGATTTGCCGGTGCTCAGGTTGAATTACACCAGGGCTGCCCAGTGTCCCCAGACTCCTGTTATTCGAGCCCAGATATCCAAGTCCTTTGTCCCGCATAGATATGGGTCTCCCCAAGTTATAACATATATTAAAATATGTTTTATAATTGTAGCCCCCTGTAAACAGCACAGGCTATACATATCTTTCTCCTACTGTGGTAAGTCCTGTTAAGGGCAGGCGCCAGTAGTAATCATGGGTTTTCCCCCTTCACGCCCTGCCCTGAGTGATAGATGGAGGCCCCTGACTCTGCTGCAGGCAAGAGACAGAGGGGAGGTCCTGCTGACATCATGAGGGGTGGGGCTGACACTATTTAGCAGCCAGCTCCTGTGAGTGTCAGTCAGTCTACTTCCAGTGAGTTGTCCTCCGGGTCTACTCTGGAAGTCTGTCCTGGGAGTTGGAGGAGAGAAGTAGGTCAAGCTCTCTCCTGGGAGCAGGAGAGATACCAAGAGAACTCTGGCCTATGATAGTTGGCGAGGAGCAGAGCTCCGGTGGGACCAATGCCTCTTACCCTGATGAGGGGGTGATGGGGAAGATCTACCCCCGCCCAGAGGGGACCCTCTGAGGTGGTCACTGGGGTATTGAGGCCCCGCACAGACCATCCTGTGGAGTACCTCTTGGAGGAAAGGAGAGGAGAGGAGAAAGGCTGTACACCTTGAGATTTCTGTGTGTGCTGCTGCTATTGCTGTTGTTGTTGCGGCTGTATGCTGCAAGGCTGCTGTGTGCTAAGTAGAGACAATAAAGAGAGACATTGGTGATCTTACTCAAGACTGTTGTGTGATTCTGGAGCATCCACCCTGGGACCAGGGTCCTTTTCTTCTATACGGGTCCTACCCCATACCCTGGGAAGGTATAGAGGATGGAGGCGCTGCACCACCACTAAAAGAATGAGGCAACTACCCCAGAAGCCTGGTCCTGTGTCCCCAACAACATCGCGGGAAGCTCAGGCCCTCCTGTTACCGGCAGGTATGCACCACTCAAACACGTGTAGCCAGCCCTCACACACCCTAGAAATAGCATCTGTGTCTGGGGGGGGGGAACAAGGGTTACATAATGTTTGGTGCATTTACTAGAAATGTCTATTCAGTCAGCCCGGGCATTCATATAGGTGCCGGGAAGTCCGGATAGACATCGTAGTTCAACGAGGAGACGGGATTTTGTTTTTCACACATAGCTTCTCCATTTTGGCTTTATTTTTGTTAAATAAATCATGACACGGTGTCATATGTCATGTGTTGTTGTTCATCTGAGGTTGTATTTACCTAATTTTCAGACCTGCGAAGGATTGTTCTTGTGTCCTGATATGTAAAATCATAGAATTCAAAGAGGGTGTACTTTCTTTTTCACACAACTGTAAATAAAGACATACATACAACCCCATGTTATTTAAAGTTAGCGCAAGATAGTGCTTACTTAAAATAATGTTACGCTATTATTTTTGCATATAATTAGCTCTGTGGATATTCGTTAACCTGAGGGAAAATAACGGCCGTTAATGATTTTGAAAACTGTATGTTTCACACTGGCTGAGACAACATAGACACGCATTTATATTTTGCTGCTCATGTTATTATCTGAAAAAATCTTGATCCATTGAAAATCATTGATGGCATAATATAACAGCATACACATCTTACCTCAGCAGTATGTTTCATCCCATCAATAATGTGCTCTGAGCCTTCTTTATCAGACGATCCCCAGTGAAAATGGAATTGACGCAAGCGATATTGTCCAATTAGTGGCCCTCCTCTCAGTACTGCAACCAAAGTTCTCATCATATTAAAGAGTAACAACATCCTGCCTATATTCTCCCCTCTAAAGTGTGTCTGATTATATTTACAGTAGTTCTGGATTGTTTGTTCTCTTTATTTTCAGTATAGGACTTTCAAGGTACTTAAGTTCAGATTCACTAAGCTCCATTAAATCATAGCAAATAACGGTACCTAAAACAGGAACAGCCTGTAGTTTAAGGAACTCCCACTTTACAAACTATCCATTGTGAAACGGATATCTTAAGGCCTCTGGATTACTGGAAGGGACCTTACCCCCATAACCTGCCTAACCTAGTGACACACTGGATTTGCCTCAATTCACATGGTACTGTGTCGTATTACCTTATTTGTATTTATTTATAATCTGCTGGAGACTGTTTGTATATTACTCAGGTAGTATGCTCTGACTCACCAAGTTCACTACATGAGGTGTTTATTTTATTGAAGTCTCTTTATTCAGGTTTAAAAAATAAAATAAAATATGTGTTATTATAACAAGTGCAAGTTCTTATTTTGAATATATGCAGGAGACACCTTGAATAAAGACACTGACTCACACTGAGTTTGAAGCAGGGGAACCTGGTTCAATTCCCAGTGTCGGCTTCTTGTGACCTTGGGCAAGTCACTTTATCTCCCTGTGCCCCAGGCATCAAAAACATAGATTGTAAGCTCCACTGACCTGTGCCTGCAAATTGTCTCTGTAAAGTGCTATGTAAAACTAGCAGCTCTATACAAGAACATGCTATTATTATTGGGGTATAGGAGATGCCCCTTCCTCTGGCACTATTTTCTTAATGCTGGTAAGCTATATTTTTTATCTTTTACCATTAAGAGATGCTGTTCAAATAATCTGTTTATTTACAGCAGTATAGTATTAGTGTAACAAATGGTGGATCAACGTTTCTTTCCTCTATTTACAGATATATAGTGGTCATGAACCCCTTGAGTGTCAGTGAGGCTATGTAGACCCCTTCAAGAAGATCCTAGGTAGCTTTGATTTCCCAGTCATCTCAGGCTTCCAGATTCACCACCATGTGATTGCTTTATTAGCTAACACCTGCCTGCCATGTGCCTGCCAGTGATACGAATGGGAGAGGAGAGTTCTCCTCTTCCATTCTGATCATGTCGCTCTATGGGCGGGGTGAACGAGATCTCTTCTAGGAAATAAGCAAAAATAGCACGATATGCAGTATCCTGAACACCATAGGGGGCACTGGAGTGCCAGTCCTTATACTATAATACACAATGCATGCAATTTAAAAGAACAATATAATGTGCTAATGGAATTCTATTTCCGGTTTAATGAGCTACAAGTATAAATAGAGAAAGTTAAGATTCTAGCAGGGCAGCTGCCATTCTTGTTCTTCAAAGTGTATACCCATGCTAACTACCCTCATCATCTGGTACAGCAGGTTTAATCCTTCAGTGTTGCAGAGGCAGTCAAGAATTGTGTTGCCTAGCCTTATAGACACCTCTCGCTTTGAAGGATTTAAGCTGTATCACACATTGACATTGGATCTAATTCTTTGAATTAATGTATAAAAACAATGAATTCTACATACCTGATTTATCATTGGTATCTTCAAACTCCACATTAAAGCAATGTCCCATATTCTCAATTCTCTGGGCTGTTTTGGGGTCATAGTGGATCCTGAGAGGCTTTAGAGAGGGATCATAGTTGGCATGTTTGGTATTGATATCAATAGGGGATTGACGACTTCCGTTGTGTGAAGCAGGGACCGCCATGTTGTGCTGTATTTTGAAAGATAAAATATGGCCAAATATAAGTATAAATCTAAAAGAAAGAGTAGATAAGCTGCAGTATTTTTTTTCTTCAGCTCAGCTTACGACTAGTAATAAGCTACCATGTTCAACCATTTATCAAAGTGAAAATGTTACTTGGAAGATCGCTTTTGCAATTGACTCCATAGGAAATAAGTTGCATACCCATAGTAACAAGAAAGCCCTCTGCTGTATAACACCTTCTTTAACATTTAACAGCTGTTGCATATGTAACCCATACTGTTTTATAATACAAAGAGGTTTGTTAAAATCCCTGTGATCAGACTTTATTATTACATGATTTAGGTCAGGGGTTCACAAACTTCCTGCCTGCGCCCCCCTGCCTGCTCTCCTCCGTTGTCATGTCCACCCCCCTGCAGTGTCAAATAACGCGATAGGGTCACGTGAACCCATCACGTCATTTGACGCCACGTCTCCATGGCAACGGATGTCAAATGACCTTGTTGCCATGGAGATGCCTGGACTAAACCCAGGTAAGTGAAATACAGAGGCCTCGCGCTCTCAGCGCGGGGCCTCTGTAAACGCCGTGCCGCCCCCCCTCCAAAAAAAATTGCGCTCCCCCCTGGGGGGAGTGCCCCCTAGGTTGCGCACCCCTGATTTAGGTTACTCTGATAGTGTGCTGTACTTTGCAGCTTCTGCAAAAAACTTATTGGAAAGAGTTTCCTTTCCATTGTTTATACAGAAGGATCTGCTGGCTATTACTAAGATCCCAATGTGTGACAGGTATACATCATTTTAGTTTCCTTGAGATTATAAATTGTCTCATACACTCAGATAATTACCAGGTGTAGTTATTGAAGCACTAAAAAGTATAACGTACATAAAGAGAACCATGAGCGATAAGGGCTGAAGAATACTTTATTATTATCATTTATTTGTAATGCACTAGCATATTCCACAGCGCAGTACAAAAAGGGTACAGAGTGACATCAATTACATAAACATAAGAACATGCAAATAAGAACAAAAAAGCGCCAACCGATACAGAAGGTACAGTACCCCTAGGATAAAAAGAAACTCAGTACTGCTGAGATCCCACGTCACATCCACTAGAGGGCATAGTTACAACCTGTACCTGCCCACTTGGAAACAATTGTCCTGCAAGATTTTGTTTTCAGTATCAAACAGCATGGATCAGTCCAGACTTACGGATTGGTGTGTTATCTATATCCAACTAAGGCCATCCTGGTTAAAGGCATTCCAGTGGGAACTGATATTGGACATATAGAAGACGTTTTAGGAAGAGTTAAGGTGTTAGGAAGAGTAAGAGTAAAAGGAAGAAACATTGACTCAAGGCAGAACAGTCTAGTAGCCCTTTGTGAGTGTCAACAGGTGTTGCTAATGGTGGAAAATTGCCAGCAAATATTAAACCAGCTGAGGAGGCCACTCCTTGGACTGTGATGGTAAAGCAAGAGGTGAAAACTTCTGAAGTAACCATGACATCAAGGGATATGGTGGAGAAGTTGGCTGCCCCTACGCAACCCCAACCACCAGCCCAGAGGCTATCATTCTAGCTATGCGGCATGCGATGGAGAAGACTATGAGACCGCGGAGAGAAGATAGCTCTAATCAGAGGCTAAGGACCTTCTCAGGGGTTAAACCCATTCCAGCAGGGAAGGGTGACTTTGAGCTGGATGGAACAAGCTACATGTATTTAAACCCTGCATTTCACCATTATCACACAGCACACAGCACTTCCACTGCAGCAAGGGATTCTGGGAAATGACATGCAAATGAGCACACAGTGCCACCTTTTGCTTCAAAACCATTAACCCTCAAAAATCTTAACCCTGGCCATATATATACAGTATATATATATTCTGGTAGGCAGTGAGTATTGACTCCCGAGAATGCCATTTGAGGTGAAACACGTAGAGTCTGGGAACAGAGCCGGACGCGTCCTTCCATCTCCTGGTATCTGGAGTTTCAATGCTACTTATACGACCTACCCATCAAATATTGGTTGCTCTTCTGGGACTAAAAGACTGGAAGGGGTTATAAATATATTCCCTATTAGCGTTGTGTAACAGGGAAGGGAATTCAGACTGATGTGTATCTGATTATTGCTGTCTGTTTACACATGTTTATTATTTTACTATTGTCATTTCATTAGTTAATAAACCTATAAGAATATGTTTACTTTCCATTGTTTATAAAGAAGAATCTACTGGTTATTGGTAAGTTGCAACAGTGTGACAGGTATTAATAATTGTAGTTTCCTGGAGATTATAAATTTGCTCACACACCCAGATAATTACCAAGTGGAGTCACGGAAGAGCTTAAAAGAATAAAGTGCATAAAAAGAAACATGAGATGTAGGCTGAAGAATACTTTACCCCTAGGAGAAATAACTCAGGACCATTCAGCTATAACAGTGTGACTCACTGGGCAAAGTGCATTACACATAGATGAAGATTTCTTTGATGGTAAATGAAACACAAACATATGAACAAGGTAAAAGGGAAAAACCCTTTAAAAAATCTTGTGGTGTATCCAAAGTGTGATTGAAAATAAATTATACCAAAAAATTGGTTTGCATACATGAGTCTGGGACAGGAACTCACAAGAAAACAAGTTACTGAAGTTTTTATATTGATAAGGGGTCATTCAATAAAATGCAGTAGATATTATCAGTCAAAATAGGTAAGAAAATACCCAGATGTCGCACTATATTGGGTGATTTCGTACAGTTATTAGTATGCAGCTATAGCAGTGGATGTATATTACAGTTGTATAGTGGTAGGAAAAGAGACCTCGCTGTGCCACCAGTTGTTTTGGGCATAAAACATATCCACAAAGGGAGATACAAATATCAACTTGTACATCTATATATATATTTCTCAAACCGTTGTATGTATGTCTGCCTGTCTGTACTGTGTCTCCCTGTGTCTAGGGGCAATCACATTGGACCTTTGGCCCGTCACTCCACCTCAGGCCAATGAGATGGCTCCCTTGGCCCGCCCGCCCCTGCACACCTCTCACTGGCCGGTCACACACAGACACACAGACAAACAGACACACACACCCCCTCTGGCCCTCCTCAACAGCTGCCGACCCACCCTCGCCCATCCACCCTCTCACCCCTCTGCCCTTCCCGGCACTGGCCCGCAACAACGGAACCACCCCCTATCACCACTCCGCGGGACCTCACAAAGATCACCCTCTCTCCCAGCGCTCACCCTCTCCCCCGGTGCTCACCCTCTCCCCCGGTGCTCACCCTCTCCCCCGGTGCTCCCTCCCACAGACCGCTCCCACTTCCCCCCCCCCCCCCCAAGAGCACGCTCTCTCCGCTCTCACCTTAAGGCCTAGAGGCCGCGCCCCCAGCTCACCATCCCCGAGAGCGCTCCTCCGGCTCTCTCAGTTGGGAGCTGTACGGGCCGGCTGCCCACACCACCTCCTCATCTGAGCTTCTCAGCTCCACCTCGCCGGGGGGGGGCCGGAGACCGCCGAGGAACCCGAGGAGGAGGAGGGCGGCCAGTACCCGGAGGAAGAGGAGGAGCGCGGCCCGGTGCGAGGTAAGTAAACGCAGGGGATGTGATCTTTCACGCAACATCCCGGCACTGCCTTTCACCCCCACCCCGGCCCTGCCTTTCACCTCCACCCCGGCCCTGCCTTTCACCCCTGGCCCTGCCCTTCACACCCCCCCGGGCCTGCCCTTCACCCCCCCCCCCCTGCCCTGCCCTTCACCCCCTACGGCACTGCACTTCACCCCCACCCCCATCCTCCCTGCCCTTCACCCCCACCCTCCCTGCCCTTCACCCAAACCCCCCCTGCCCTTCACCCCCACTCCCACCCTCTCTGCCCTTCACCCCCACCCTCCCTGCCCTTCACCCCCACCCTCCCTGCCCTTCACCCCCCCCCCTCCCTGCCCTTCGCCCCTCCCTGCCCTTCGCCCCCACCCTGCCCTTCGCCCCTTCGCCCCCTCTCTGCCCTTCGCCCCTTTGCCCCCTCCCTGCCCTTCGTCCCCTCCCTGCCCTTCGCCCCTTTGCCCCCTCCCTGCCCTTCGCCCCCTCCCTGCCCTTCGCCCCCTCCCTGCCCTTCGCCCCTTCGCCCCCTCCCTGCCCTTCGCCCCCTCCCTGCCTTTCGGCCCTTTGCCCCTTCCCTGCCCTTCGCCCCCTCCCTGACCTTCGGCCCTTTGCCCCCTCCCTGACCTTCGGCCCTTCGCCCCCTCCCTGCCTTTCGCCCCCTCCCTGCCCTTCGCCCATTCTCCCCCTCCCTGCATTTCGCCCCCTCCCTGCCCTTCGCCCCCTCCCTGCCTTTTGCCCCTTCGCCCCCTCCCTGCCTTTCGCCCCTTCGCCCCCTCCTTGCCTTTCGCCCCTTCGCCCCCTCTCTGCCCTTTGCCCCTTTGCCCCCTCCCTGCCCTTCGCCCCTTCGCCCCCTCCCTGCCCCTCCCCCCTCCCTGCCCCCCCCACCTCCCCCCTCCACTGCCTATCCCCCCTCCCTGCCCCTCCCCCCTCCCTGCCCCGCCCCTGTCCCCCCTCTCTGCCCTTCACCCCCTTTCCCCCCCCCCGCCCTTCGCCCCCTCTCCACCCTCCCTGCCCTTCGCCCCCTCTCCCCCCTCCCTGCCCTTCGCCCCCTCTCCCCCCTCCCTGCCTTTTGCCCCCTCGCCCCCCTCCCTACCCTTCGCCCCTTCCCCTCCCTGCCCTTCCCCCCCTCCCCCCTCTCTGCCCTTCCCCGCCCCTCCACACCCCCCGCCCCAGCAATCACGGGCAACGCCGGGTATATCAGCTAGTATTTATTAATAACAGAAAACACTAAGGGGCCAATGTATCAAGTGTCGCTAAAAGCAATTTTGTCGTAGTAATGAGACACAGTAGAGAAACCGATTTGTGCATCTTGGAGCGCCAACATATGAACAGGATTTTGATGTGTTGTGCAGCCCATGCAGCAACATCTTTTTTCCACTAAGACAGTTTGCGCCAGGGGTGGAGTTGGAGGCGGAATTTGAAGGTTTTCAGTGGCTCACATACTGTATGCAGATGATATGTTTACAGAAATTGCAAGCACGTGCCACTTTTGTTCACCAGAAATGTGTCAAAATTGTCTGGCAACTTTTTCTTTCCGTAAAAGACAAATGCAACTAGACGCAAACAATTCTTAATGCATTGTTATGTAGCAACTCTTGCTTGTTTGTTTGTTTTTTTACCTTCCCATTATCATTTAGCAATGGACTCAAATTGCAGATAGGGATTTTCCCCTGGGTAAGACAGCCCTATAGTACAACATTTGCATTATTTATCAATGTTATTGTAAAGCTTTGTCACAACATTATGAATTCATTAATTATTTGTTTGCAATATATTTGGTGCTATCGTATGCAAAAATAGGTAGACAGCGCAAAGCCGCAAAGAGTTGAGTCAATGTAATGAAAAAACTAATTTATTAGAATAAACATAGTAAAAAAATTAGAGATACGAAGGGTTGATGCAACGGAGCACAGCATGCAGTAAGAAGAGAAAGTGGAAGCTTTGACAAAGCGCCTTTGCGCGAAACGCGTTAGAGTGGTATCCACCTGCGTTATACCATGTGTGCACTTCTTTAATAAATTATTTGAATCATTTTGGCATCGTAGCCCCCACTTTCTCTTCTTACTGCATGCTGTGCTCCGTTGCATCAACTCTTCGTGTCACAACATGACGCCTCCAGCGTGAAGCACGCACTGGAACTGGATCAGCATCTCGTGTGAGTTATTTTGATTCAATTTAAGTTGTCACGTATTTGTACACAGGCTAGTGTACTATGCTCTAGGGCGTGTTCCCACGAAGACAGATGAGGGA
The DNA here is from genome assembly GCF_040206685.1 of Ascaphus truei. NCBI lineage: Eukaryota > Metazoa > Chordata > Amphibia > Anura > Ascaphidae > Ascaphus > Ascaphus truei. The sequence goes on from NC_134484.1 coordinate 80,955,048, forward strand.
GTCAGGGCTGTTCCTGTACAGCTCTTGATTTCTCCAGCTGCCAGAGAGAACCATATTTATTTATAAATATCACCCATTTTATGAGCTTCTATCATATATATAGCGTCACAATGATAGAAGCTCATAAAATGGGTGATATTTATAAATAAATATGGTTCTCTCTGGCAGCTGGAGAAATCAAGAGCTGTATAGGAACAGCTCTGACTCAGCGTCATAATGATATATATATATACTCACAGATGCAGTTACAATCCCACTTCAAGCAGACACAGAATTTTTTGGCTATATATTGCCATTGCTCCAATTGAGGTCTAGATGCACTGATATTCGGGACTCTGTTCTATGGTTTACTTATAGTAAAAAATTTGGTGCTATGGACCTGGAAATCATTGAATGAGAGATGCTGTTCTGAGGTGCATATGATTTCTGAAATTATTGCTATGTATTAACGTGATGCACACAGTACACAAAACAAGAAAATGTTCAACAAATTAAAAAAAAAAATAAGGACATAGAGTGCCAGCATATGCTTGGGCGCAGAGGGCAATTGCTCCCTGAGCAGTTCAAATTTGTAAATGTTGGGCCGGTGGTTGGTGGTTGAAGAGGTGGTATAGAGCATTGGTGGCAGGGCTCTTGCTGTGTTGACAGATTCCATGCATCTGTGCGTATGGTTCATGTATCTGATGTGTGTGTATATATCTATGGTGAATGTATCTATTGTGATGTTTGTATATGTGTTGTGGCCCGATGGCCTCGTGATAAGGTCAGAAAGTGTGCACACAGTGTATTAGAGGCTTTAACAAACCCTTCGGTGGTTTATTTCCCCACATCGAAAACAAATACTGTATTCTAGGCATACTGTCCCTTTAAGGAAAAACAAAATCATAAAAACAAAACCTACTCCAAAGTAGGGAGGCTAACAAGAAATGACAGTCCAACTATCTGACTGTCTAGCTAGGCTACTTCCAATCCAAACACTACAAACTATATAGTACAAAGTACAAAGAATATATGCGAAAGCCAGACAATAGTAAGTTACAATAATCGAGACAAGAGAGAATGAAGGCCTGCGTTAGAATTTTAGCAGTAAAGCAACAGAGAAAAGGGTGTATCTTAGCAATATTATGGAGGAAGAATCAACAGGAGTAGTCAAATGTGACACCTAGGAAGAAAGCTTGTGATACTGGATGTATGATAGTACTGCTAACAGTAATGAAGAAGGGGGCAGTAGGACCAGGCCTGGGAGGAAGTATGAGGAGCTCCGTCTTTGACATGTTAAGTCTGAGCCGGTGGAGGGCCATCCAGGATGATATAGCAGAGAGACAGTCAGAGGCTTTAGTCTGTACAGCAGGTGTAAGGTCAGGGGTTGGAAGGTAAATATGTGTGTCATCAGCATAGAGGTGCTATTTGAACCACAGAGATGTGATAAGGTATGAAGGTGTATTTAGTGTGTCTATATACTGTACATGCGTCTGTTGTGTATGTGTAAAGGGCATGTATGTGATTGTGTCTATGGTGCATGTATTTGGTGTGTATGTGTGTTCAAGATTCATCTGCAGGTGTGCATGTGTTGGTATGGTGCATGTATCTGATGTGCATGCATGTATGGGGCGTGTATATGGTGTGTATGTGTTTTTCAGAAGCATGTACAGGTATCTAGTGTGTACAGTATGTGTGGATATGGATATGGTGCTGTATTTGGTGCTTATGGTGCATGTATCTGGTATGTGTGTGTGCTTGTTTGCATGGTGCATGTATCTGGTATGTGTGTAATTATGGTGCATGTTACATAGTTACATAGTAGATGAGGTTGAAAAAAGACATAGGTCCATCAAGTTCAACCTATGCTAAATTTAGACAAGAGATACTTTATCCTATATCTATACCTACTTATTGATCCAGAGGAAGGCAAACAAAAAACCCCATGAAGGGGAAAATTAATTCCTTCCTGACTCCAAGAATTGGCAATCGGATTAATCCCCAGATCAACATCCTTCCCATGTATACTTATTTGGTATATCCCTGTATACCTTTCCCAGCTAAAAAGATGCCCAACCATTTTATGAAAAAATCTATTGTATCTGCCATCACAGTCTCCATGGGTAATGAATTCCACATTTTAACTGCCCTTACTGTAAAGAACCCTTTCCTTTGTTGCTGGTGAAATTTCCATTCCTCCAACCTTAAGGGATGGCACTGAGTCCTTTGTACTGTCCGTGGGATGAATAGTTCTTTTGAAAGCTCCTTGTATTGTCCCCGAATATATTTGTATATAGTTATCATATCCCCTCTTAGACGCCTCTTTTCTAATGTAAATAAATCTAATTTAGCTAGCCTCTCCTCATAAGTTAGATTGTCCATCCCCATTATTAATTTGGTGGCTCTTCTCTGCACACTCTCTAGTTCCATAATGTCTTTTCTTAGGATTGGTGCCCAAAATTGTACTCCATATTCAAGGTGTGGTCTTACTAGTGCTTTGTAAAGGGGCATAATTATGTTTAATTCCCTTCCATCCATTGCCCGTTTGATGCAAGATAAGATCTTGTTTGCCTTTGCAGCTACTGCATGACATTGGGCACTATTGCTAAGCCTGCAGTCTACAAGCACTCCTAAATCCTTCTCCATCAAGGATTCCCCCAATATATCTCCATTTAATTTGTAAGTCGCCTTTTTATTCTTGCATCCCAAATGCATAACCTTACATTTATCTGTATTAAACCTCATTTGCCATTTACCTGCCCACGTTTCCAGTCTCTCCAAGTCCTTCTGAAGAGAAATTACATCCTGCTCTGATTCTATTACCTTACACAATTTAGTATCATCAGCAAAGATGGAGACTTTGCTCTCGATCCCAACCTCAAGGTCATTAATAAACAAGTTAAAAAGCAAGGGTCACAGTACCGATCCCTGAGGTACTCCACTCACGACTTTAGGCCAACCTGAAAAAGTTCCATTTATGACAACCATCTGTTGTCTGTCCTTTAACCAGGTTTCAATCCAGGTGCATATATTATTACTGAGTCCAATTTTCTTTATTTTGTACACCAACCTCTTGTGTGAAACCGTATCAAAAGCCTTTACAAAATCTAAGTAGACCACATCAACTGCATTACCCTGGTCTAAATTCCTACTTACCTCCTCAAAGAAACAAATAAGGTTAGTTTGGCATGATCTATCCTTCATAAATCCATGCTGACTATTACTAATAATTTTGTTTTCCTGAATATTATCCCGTATTAAACCTTCAAGTAGTTTCCCTACTATTGAAGTCAGGCTTACAGGTCTGTAATTCCCTGGTTGTGATCTAGCTCCCTTTTAAATATAGGCACCACATCTGCTTTACGCCAATCTTGTGGTACTGAGCCTGTGGAAATGGAGTCCTTGAATATTAAATATAATGGTTTGGCTATTACTGAGCTTAATTCCTTGAGAACTCTTGGATGTATGCCATCGGGGCCAGGTGCCTTATTTACTTTAATTTTTTCAAGTCGCTTATGAACTTCTTCCTCAGTTAACCAATTGTTCATTAATATGGAGGTTGTGGCTTCCTCCTGCGGCACTACTATTGAACTTGATTCTTCCCTGGTAAACACAGAGGCAAAGAATTTGTTTAATACCTCAGCTTTTTCCTTATCTCCAATAATCTGTCTACCCATTTCACACTGAAAGGGTCCTATATTTTCTTTTCTCATGTATGTGATGTGTGTGTATGTATGGTGCCTGCATGTGACGTGTGTGTATGCTGCATATATCCGGTATATGATTTTGTGAATGTTGCAATTATCTGTTGTGTTTATGAAGTTGCGTGCATCGAGTGAAACCCGAGATGGTGATTTATAGTTGCTCCCAAGCCAAACATTTGCCATCTAGCTCCTGAACAAAAGTCGTATTTTTATTTTTTTAAGCAATGCGCTTTTTCAATTAGTTTAAAAAAGACAAAAAAAAACATATTTTGATACATACTGTAGCACCATGAATTAACTCATATTGTTTACAATACAACAACTAGTGCGGTATTGGAAAACATTATTACGTTTCCAAAATGGCTATAAAATCAGCATGATCTTTTCAAGACATGTGATTTGTTTTGAGCAAATCTGCCAGATTTACAGCACCAAGAAGAAGAATCTAAAGCAAACCTCTTCATTATAAAAGCTAATAACATAAATATTATATTGTATTTTATAGTTATGTCCTTGTCTTTTGAGCATAATATTGACAAACATCGAATGATGTTGTACAGCACTGTATACTGTATTCATAAGGCTTGTTTTTAGCTATAAAGGGGCTGTGCCACTAATTACAGGCATACCCCGCATTAACGTACGCAATGGGACCGGAGCATGTATGTAAAGCGAAAATGTACTTAAAGTGAAGCACTCCCTTTTCCCACTTATCGATGCATGTACTGTACTGCAATCATCATATACGTGCATAACTGATGTAAATAACGCATGTGTAACAGTCTCTATAGTCTCCCCGCTTGCGCACAGCTTCGGTACAGGTAGGGAGCCGGTATTGCTGTTCAGCACGTGATGACAGGCGCATGCGTGAACTGCCGTTTGCCTATTGGTCGATATGTACTTACTCGTGAGTGTACTTAAAGTGAGTGTACTTAAAGCGGGGTATGCCTGTATACTACTTTAGGTAATACTCTTAGACAAACACACCTATGTTTAGAAAAGAACAAAACATACATTAGTTTCAAAGTATTTGCATAATAGAAATCACATACATTTTTACACATCACACATCACTCATTCCTCACTACTCATGGTCTCTGCACTGCTATGCACATGACATAATGAACCAGATGTGGTAGCTAAGTAAGCTAACATTAATAATCAACAATCCGCTTAGTGCACATAAATAATATATTTACATGATAATATAGAAGATGATTATCCTTCCAGTTTGCCAGCCAGTAGTTCAGCACCTTTTAAATATGGTTACATGTTTGCATTGCTTTGTGTTAGCTGGTGCTCTGTATGAAGTATTATTTGAAAGGCTGTTGGCTAACTGCTATTTAGCGAATTAGCCTTGAATCTAAATCTATGCTAATGAACTCATTTTCATGTAAGATTTGAAAGTACTACTACAAATAAACAGTAACACCTGTGGCCAAAGCACTGCAAAGTTAATACACGCCACCTTGTTTGTGCATTTGGTCAATTACAAGGAAGTCAAACCATTTTACAGTATATGTGATGTTATTTGACACTAGCTGATTCAATCAATTCTGAAGTGGCCTATCACCATTATCAGCAAATCACAGTGTGATCGGCTGCTTCTGTGGTTATTGAATCGATCTCTCTACTTCAGTGAGTAACGTAAATCCTCACAGTTGAAGAGAATGGATATATTTTCAATGTTTAATAGAGATTAGCTGGGCACTGTAGCTATTATTTTTTCCCCCTCTTAATGCACAGTTTATTTACATTTGGCACATTACCTTACAATCGCTTCTACAAATGTACAGATCTAACTGAATGTGCAGTTCATCATCAGTATGTTCAATGTATTTTATTTCAAGCACCTCTCAAGCCCACTAAGCAATATACTGTACATTAGAGTTGAAAAACTGAAACTACTTCGCCAGATGGCTCCTTTATTACTCACTCAGTCTGGTTTTGTACAAGTTAAGATGTGTTTAATGATTTTACCGCTTTAGAATTTCTGTCCTCAGCAGGAGTTAGACAGGAGCTACGCTATCTAAAAACATTAAACCAGAGTTGGATGGCTTATAAGAACTACTTGGACCACCGTGTTTGCCCATTTCCCTGTAAAACACAGACCTTACTTAATCTTTGGCTTCCTTTTTGTATTTAGTATGTCTATCCCAATCCTTTTTATCTCCCTTAATGTATTGGCCCCTACCACCACTGCTGTGAGCCTATTGCACCAATCCACCACCTTTTCTGTGAAGAAGAGAAATACGTCCTCACGCTTTCCCAAATATGCATGTTTTAATGGCATTTGTCAGTTTATGCATCTTTGTCATTTTCACTTTCCCTAGCATAAAAAAAAAAACATTGTCAGGTGGAGTAAATTTAATTAGGAACAATCTGTATACAATGTAAGAAATTGGATGGCACAAAATGTTTATGTTTGATATACAGTATACAATAGTACAGGTTAGAATCAAAGAGTCAAATAATTATTGTTATTATTATTAGAACCCTTTTATTGCTTTGATACATTAGTCAATAAAGTGAGATAGCCATTAGTAATGATTAAATGCTATTAGCTTACACTAATAACTTTTGGTTAGAAGTATTATTGTTCAGTAAATAGCTCTTTTGTCTCTTTGGCAGATATTATATGCTCCCCCCATACATTCAATTCTAGCAGCGTGTTACATACTTACTGTTCTGGTATGAGCTCGCTTCAACTTGACTCCTTGTTTCTTCAGGGTGTTTCATGGTATTTAAGGTAAAATCAATGATACGTCAGACTGGTTATACAACACTCCGATACCTTCATCCCGTCCTTTTAACATAGAAGGGTGGAACCAACACTGCAAAGATTGAAGCAGAAAAAAAGGGAAGTGTTGAGATTGATTTAGCTTTGAAGATGAAACAATACTTCAACGCTGGAATAGTTTGGTTTTTTTTACATTGTACTGTGTATTATTTGTATTGAGGGATTATTTTTCAAAATAAAGACAATGAAGCCCAGATTTTGTGTGAAACACTTTAATGAAATACTCTGGGTTTGAAATGATGGTCTTCATTCATTATAACAAATTGATCTCTTCTAGGCAGTGACAGCTGCAACTGGTACATTAACAGAGTGGATATTGGAGTTGGAAGCCACTACACCTCTGTATCTTCAACTTAAACAATGAAACTATGTGCAACACAACAACTTCTGATTATTTGAGCATTTGATACTTTTGCTATTAACTCAGTATGAAAATAAAACACATTTCTTATTTTTTAAGTATTATATTCAAAGCAGCCGTTCAGAGGTTAGAGAGAGAGAGCGAGACAGACAGACAGACAGACAGAGACAGACAGAGAGACAGGGAGACAGAGTAGGCCTCGGACATAGTGCACTGAGCGTCGCTGAGCAGTGCTCTCGCTTGCTGACGCTCGTGCTACCAGGAGCTTTTTGCTGTCCTGACAGAGGAGACAGCAAGCGCGCTTGGGAGGCGGGTATCACTGTGTGTGTGTGTGTGTGTGTGTGTGTGTGTGTGTGTGTGTCACTTGGTAGCTGTCAGTGTGTGTGTGTGTCACTTTGAAGTGTTCTGTGTGTTTGTGTGTCACTGGGGAACGTGTGTGTATATTATATAAATGTAGCCCCGGGTTTATTTTTCACTCCTTGACCCCCCTCCGCGAGTGCCGTGTTGTCGCGGGTGCCGCCGGAGGCAGCAACGGACCCGCCGGCACTTCGCGAGGGTGGGGGCAAGTGCAGGGAGCGCTCGGCGTCCCTGGAGCTCCGGCGGCGTACCCGGCGAGCGGGGGCCGCCATGACATGTTGTGCGAGCGTGCGCAGGATCGCGCATGCGCAGGATCGCGCATGCGCAGGAGGGACTCGGTGGCTAGGGAGAAATCGGGCGAGAGTAGGAAACCAGGGAGAAAGGTTGCGGCGGCCATTAGGCGTTCGCGTATGCGCAGGGCAAGTGCGCACGCGGCCCCAAAGCTTTAGTAGCCTCCTGGGAACTGCAACTCCAAGGAGGCATAGGGAGGCAGGCATCAGGTGTCTGATAGTAGCCAATAGGGCTGGAGGATTCCCAGACATCAAGATTGATACATTTCGCGGGCTTAGAGCAACGGCAGTTGGAGCTGGGAGCACCAACAGGCCTAGTAGTTTCCTCAGTGACTGCGCAGTCACACCTATCCGCTCTCTATAGAGTACGAGACATTGTGTGGGGGATTACCGGACACTGGGTGGGATCACCCGGTGATGGTGGGAGAGTTATGTGTCAGGTCACTCAGTGTCTCCTCTAGAGAGGGACACCCAATATTGTGTGTAAGGTTATACTGTTAGAGTATAAGTATATGTATGTGTTATCGCTATTCATTGTATTATCATTAGTAAAAACCAGTTACAATCATAAGGTGTTGTATGTTTCTTGCCCAGGGGAATCTTACGTCACGGGGATCCTGGGTAAGTGGAGGCGCTGTGCTATGTAAATGTGTGAGTATTACCCCAGGCTCCCAGTTAGCGGAGGCTCAGATCTCCTGGAGCCGCAGGTTGCGTACAGTACCAGTAGTCCCTTTGGGAGGCGTCAGAAAAAGGGCTACATTTGGAGGCGCTGCTGAGAGATCAGACCTGGGGTGCCCTGTAATTTTTTTTCTAAATTGTCCTATTTTTGTTCGCCATGGGGAAGCCCTCAAGGCGGAGGAAGCCACGTGCTGAATTCCCGGGCGCGCGGGAAAATGTTGCTAACCGTTATCCGGGACTGGCGGGAAACCCAGAGCCCTGCCCCCACACTGTGAGTGAGCACAGTGAACAGCAATCAGCGATGTCTGTTCCCCCTAAGGAAAGTACGGGATGCAGAGAAGAACACCCCTGGCTGTATAGAGTCATATGGTCCCCACGTTCAGTATTGCCAATAGCATTATGCCCGTGTGCATTCAGAGACTGGGAGGTGACTGGTGGCTGGGCAGACGGGTCGCCTAAGGTACCTGTAGCGCTCACGATGACAGTGGTAGATGGGGAAGAATGGATGCACTGCTGCCTGAGTGAATGTGGTTGCCCCGTCGGTGAACTGACCCGAGGGCCCGAGTGTCCTGACTGTGCGGCGCAGTTCCTGCAACCCACACTGCCGCAGCCTACAGAACCGCCAGCGGCAGAGGACGCTGTTGCGGAAATGGATTATTCTTCCCCTGAGAAGGAGATAGGCTGCCAGGGGTTACACCCTAATGTGTATGTGCCCTGGCAAACGCCTGGAATAGAGGACGTTGTGCTAGTGTGCCCCTGCCTGCAAGAAGCCCATGCCCAGGGAGCCGTCCTGTCTCAGTTACCGCTCGAATTCAAGGAAATCGAGGTGGACGGAGAACTGGGTATCCAGTGCTTTAGCCCCACTTGTGACTGTTCTAGAGATGCACTGGCGTGGGAGCCCCAATGTGAGTGTTGCGGTGCCTGGTTCTTAAAGCCTATCATACCCCTGCTTCCAGAGACCTCCGGGGACCCGTGTGTCCAGACCCCTGTTGCAGACACGGTTCCAGACCCTCTCAAAGGGGACATCCAAGCGGTAGAGCAGGAACCTCTGATGGCGGAACCTGCGGAGAAAGACGCGCCTGATGGTTCTACTGAGGCGGGTGAAGCCGCTACTAGTTCTTCCACTTCAGCGATGGAGGTGGTGGAGGGGCCGTGTGCCCAAATGGACTTTCTAGACACTGAGCCGGAGCCGCCGAAGGCAGAGCTACAGATGTTGGAACCCCAGATATCGGTTCCAGACCCGGTTCCCGAGCAGGAACCACAGAGACCAGAACCGCAGATTCCGGAATCCCCGGGTAAGGTGTTTATACCCCCATCCTTGTTTGGTGATTCCAGCGACCAACCGCTCGTGGTGATGCGCCTGCCGGCGGACCACTCTAGTGAGGTCACCGAGCCAACCATCTCAGCTGATACAGAGCCTGCTGTGGGTCCGTGTGCCCCAGAGGAAGGGTATCCAGATGCAGTGAATCCTGATATGGGCCGGTGTGCCCTGCAATGGCCAGTCCGGCCTGCCATAGAGGTACCAGCGGTCTCAGGCTTGGGATCAGTACCTAGCAACAACGACCGGGTTGAGTTGACTGCCCCAGGGGTGTCGGGTGTGAGCTCCCCGGTGATCGTGGAGCCTGGTGGCTCCAAAGGTAGGGTCACCCGGGCGATGGGCTCACCTCGTCATCGCGTCCTGGTGGAGGTGTCTCCCCCAGAAGATCTCTGCAGACCAGGGAGCGGATTTGACCTCCTCAAGGTATCCGGTACAGCGGCCAGGAGCGACGCCTACTTCGGTGCAAAGGATCTCCAAGCTTTGTCTTCTCAAGACCCGGGCCTGCACGAAGACATTGGGCTGTCTACAGAAGATGTCACCGTTAAAGGGATTGCTGGAGCGGACAAAGACTGTGCTGAGACCGCTCGGGTAGTTGTGGCCTCTTCCATGCGCACGATGGAGCGCTTCGTTCGCCATGTGGTGGACCGAGGCAAGAGACTGAACCTCCCTGTCTCCCGTGAGATGAAACCGGAGGATCCGGCAAGGGTCAATACCCAGGACCCCTTACTATTTTTTCTACGAGGGGGAGGTGGTGGTTTGACGGTAGAGACTGATATTGAGTCCCAAAAGACTCACAGGAGTCAAGGTGGGATACCCTCACCCAATCAGTTAGGGGCACTCCACTCTGAGACTCAGCTGGCTTCGGGTATCCATGCGAGTATGTTGGTGGGTATCGGTGAACAAATGCATGTTGTATGTGATGTACCGTTTGCCATGCATTTTTCATTATATAATTCTCTGTATGGTTGCTACCCAAGCGAGGTCGTTGGGATTCTACAAGGGGGAGAATGTAGCCCTGGATTTATTTTTCACTCCTTGACCCCCCTCCGCGAGTGCCGTGTGGTCGCGGGTGCCGCCGGAGGCAGCGACGGACCCGCCAGCACTTCGCGAGGGTGGGGGCCAGTGCAGGGAGTGCTCGGCATCCCTGGAGCTAAGGCGGCGTACCCGGCAAGCGGGGGCCGCCATGACATGTTGCGCGAGCGTGCGCAGGATCGCGCATGCGCAGGAGGGTTTCGGCGGCTAGGGAGAAATCGCGCGAGAGTAGGGAAGCAGGGAGAAAGGTTGCGGCAGCCATTAGGCGTTCGCGCATGCGCAAGGCAAGTGCGCACGCGGCCCCAATGCTTTAGTAGCCTCCTGGGAACTACAACTCCCAGGAGGCATAGGGAGGCAGACATCAGGTGTCTGATAGTAGCCAATAGGGCTGGAGGATTCCCAGACAGCAAGATTGATACATTTCGCGGGCTTAGAGCAACGGCAGTTGGAGCTGGGAGCAGGAAGGGGAAGGAAGGGTGTAAGGAGCAAGTGGCTCCTGCACCAGGTAAGGATCCCCAAGTCCCAGGCAGGCCCCAATCCCTGTTAGGGTAGTGGGTAATTGATAAGGGACGGCCCGAGATAGGGAGACTGCCCTTAGGTGTGAGAGGGTGCAGATTTGTCAGTGTCACGGCTGGTAGTGCTGTGAGCGCTGACAAGTAGGCACAGTGTGTGCAGTGTGTTGTTGCTGCAGGCTGACTGTGTGCAGTGCAGTGTGTTATTGCGAAACCCAGTGACTTGGAAAGGCGCTTAACAACTATAAAAGTGCTCAAAAAAATAAAATTAAAAGTTTGTGAAACTGACGAATTCTCTCAACCTTCCAGGGAATATGCACTGATTCCCTTACAACAGTTTAGGATCCAGGGCAGGAAGGGAGCAGCATCATCAGGAACACCCAGAAAAAAATACAAAACTCATCATAGTGTAGTATGAAAAATAAATGTCAATATGTGGAACTTGGCTCTTTAAATAACCTACTTACAGAATGTAAGATATATAATAGCAGGTTTGTAATTGTGATGGATCTTTGGACACCTCAGGTTATGGGTTGCAGCAAGCAGCAGCATACATCAGATAGGGGTGGTGTCAGGCAAGATGGTGTTTTCACTCTGGCAGCAGCTTCCAATCAGTCATATGCAGTCATACAAAGATAAGGGAAACAATAGTGCTTTACCAAAATAACACAGAGTTTTATCGTGAAGACGAGCAGGAAATGTACTCACAATATAATAAATGAGCACATTCACATCATGGTATCTTTAGGAACCAGGGTATTGGATCGGCCGGTGGAGAAATCCCTCACTTCACTCCGCTTCCTTGTCCTCCACGAGGGTGCCCCCTCGTCCGGTGCCAGATGGATGGCGTCTGTCGTCACTTCCTGGCCTGGCGGTGACGACTTCCGGTGAGCGTAATATCTTATAGCAGTAATCTCTTCAGTATTTCAGTCCTGTCTCCTGACCAGCTAGCTTGCATGTGTGTACACACATGCAAGCTAGCTGGTCAGGAGACAGGACTGAAATACTGAAGAGATTACTGCTATAAGATATTACGCTCACCGGATGTGTACACACATGCAAGCTAGCTGGTCAGGAGACAGGACTGAAATACTGAAGAGATTACTGCTATAAGATATTACGCTCACCGGAAGTCGTCACCGCCAGGCCAGGAAGTGACGACAGACGCCATCCATCTGGCACCGGACGAGGGGGCACCCTCGTGGAGGACAAGGAAGCGGAGTGAAGTGAGGGATTTCTCCACCGGCCGATCCAATACCCTGGTTCCTAAAGATACCATGATGTGAATGTGCTCATTTATTATATTGTGAGTACATTTCCTGCTCGTCTTCACGATAAAACTCTGTGTTATTTTGGTAAAGCACTATTGTTTCCCTTATCTTTGTATGACTGCATATGACTGATTGGAAGCTGCTGCCAGAGTGAAAACACCATCTTGCCTGACACCACCCCTATCTGATGTATGCTGCTGCTTGCTGCAACCCATAACTTGAGGTGTCCAAAGATCCATCACAATTACAAACCTGCTATTATATATCTTACATTCTGTAAGTAGGTTATTTAAAGAGCCAAGTTCCACATATTGACATTTATTTTTCATACTACACTATGATCAGTGTGTTATTGCTGCAGGTTCCGTGTGCAGTGTGTTGTTGCTGCAGGTTGACTGAGAGTGTGCAGTGTGTTTGCTGCAGGTGCTGCTAGTTGTTAGTTACAGTTAGGACTGGGAAGAGTTAGGGGAAAGGGACAGGCGATTAACCCCTTAGGTCCCAGATAGGACCTCACTCCCCAGTTTGTGGTGTTACAGGGACAGGCCCTGGGTTAGGGATCCGGTCACAGTAGTGTTAGATTAGTTAGGGACTCAGCGGATGCTTCGGTTCCTGTGAAGCGGTTCGGACCCACGTTTGGGTCCTCAGAGACTATTCCAGAGTGGGACCGCCCTGGCGGTCCGCGTGTCAGGAGTTCGGTTGGAGGATCAGAGGACGTCATCCTACTACTGATCCTTTGTGAAGACCATTGCAGGTCCGAGCACTGGAGTGTTCGGCAGGTAACTCTGACCTACATGTGCACCAACAGGCCTAGTAGTTTCCTCAGTGACTGCGCAGTCACACCTATCTGCTCTCTATAGAGTACGGGACATTGTGTGGGGGATTACCGGACACTGGGTGGGATCACCCGGTGATGGTGGGAGAGTTATGTGTCAGGTCACTCAGTGTCTCCTCTAGAGAGGGACACCCAATATTGTGTGTAAGGTTATACTGTTAGAGTATAAGTATATGTATGTGTTATCGCTATTCATTGCATTATCATTAGTAAAAACCAGCTACAATCATAAGGTGTTGTATGTTTCTTGCCCAGGGGAATCTTACGTCACGGGGATCCTGGGTAAGTGGAGGCGCTGAGCTATGTAAATGTGTGAGTATTACCCCAGGCTCCCAGCTAGCGGAGGCTCAGATCTCCTGGAGACGCAGGTTGCGTACAGTACCAGTAGTCCCTTTGGGAGGCGTCAGAAAAAGGGCTACATAATATTTTAAAAATTAAAAAAAAAAGACATGTGGTGAGAATAAATTATTTATTAACATTGTGCAACTTTGATAAATATATTCACGCACGCACGCACGCACGCACGCAAACACACACATACACATACACATACACACACACACATGAATACACATGCATACACACATTATATATATATATATATACACACACACACAATGCACACACACACACACACACACACATTATATATACACACACACACACACACATATATATATATATATATATATATATATACACACACACACACACACACACACAAATACACATTATATATACACACACATATATACACACACACATGCACATGCACACACACACATGCATACACACAGATGCACACACACATTATATATACACACACATACACACACACACATTATATATACACATATATATATATATATATATATATATATATATATATACACATATATACACACACACATGCACACATACACACACACACAATGCACACAATGCACACTGTGACAGAGTCACTGACTCAGTAAGCTGGAATGGAGGATGTGTGTACTTTCCAGCACTAAACCAGTTAACCTACAGTTGGAGATCTGCATACACCTGCAGCCTAATTAAGCAGGAGGCCTGAGAGACTGCAGGTTTAAAAAGCAGGAAGTTGGTTACAGAAGGTGCGCTTGTATTTCCACAGGAAGGTGGAGAGACCTCTCCCGGCTAGGAAGCCGTAGCTGCTGCTGCTGCTGCTCTGGTCCCCCAGTCCTGCAAGGAGCTTTGCTGCTGGGACCAGCTGGGACCCCAACCCAGGATAAAGATACAGATTGCTGCGAGCTGGTCACAGCCTGCTCCCCGGAACCGTGTTCCTGTTTGCTGCTGGAGCTGCTATACAGATAAGACTTTATTATTATGCTTATTGGTTATCCTTTGTGTAGCATATGTTTTGGGCATGACCAGATTAGCTGGCTGCCCTGTTAGTAAGGGCTCAAGAAGTGAGTTAGATTCCCTAACGGGAACAGGCTTTATTTTCTAGAAAGTCATTTTTTAAAGGGACAGTGCACCCGTACTTTATTTTGGTTGTGGCTAATAAACCACTATAGTTGAACGTTTCCCATTGTGTCTAGCGTCTTACTGACCCCGCTGCGAGGCCGTCTTGCCACAGGTGGTGTCAGAAGTGGGATGCTACGCCTCTGGGGGTCAGTAGATGAAGATGTGTTGAGACACTGAAGTCAAGCGGAAAAAAAAAAAAAGTGTGTGTGAATTTGCAGCTAGCAAGTGCTGTGAGTAAAGTTTGCCCTGCCTGGTAAGAAAGAAAGTGAAAATGGATTTTTGCAAAGAAGTTGCCCTAAGAAGAACCCAGAAGGTTCAAATATTGTAATGCAAGTACAACTTACGTGTGTTGTGCAAAGTCTGCCTCATCGGGTGTGGAAAAAAAACAAACAAAAAACGGGGTTTTAAAATGGCCGCCGTCATGTGTCAGTTTTGCAATGTACATAACCATACAAAACAGTGTCCCTTCAGGCCATATGATGAATATGATAACAACGAATATGTGGCCCCGAGAAGAGAGACGTACCCGCAGATGAAAGCTGCAAAAGTGTCCAGTGTGTGTGTGCCCAGCACTACTGATATCTCTGGAACTAATAAAACAAAGAGAAAGAAGAAAAATATTTTTCAAGTCACAGAGGAAGTGACCGAACCACTTGAGCCTGCGATATCAGGACAACAGGCGTCAGCAAGCCACCGAGATGTGCTGCAGACCGGAGTGATGGGCAGAATTGTCACAGGAACGGTGGCAAAGGAAAAGGAGGAGCAAAGGGAAGCTGAATCCTTGATCCAGGGAAAAGAGGCCTTAATTTCTGCACTCCAAACTGCCCAGCGTGATTATGATATCTTGCAGGAGCAATTGAATAGG